>NC_056739.1:356130660-356195660 GCF_019279795.1 Protopterus annectens
TAGGAATCCACACCCTGTATGCACCAGACACCATGGATACCTCAACTATACTACCACAGTCAACAGAACATGCTTGGGTACGGGTCTCCAAGACAGACACTGACCATGTTATGTAATATATGTTGCATACATGTCAACCGGAGCACCTCACTGGCCATCTGCAAGAGGCAACCAGATGATTGGCTGTTGCATGTAACTCTCACCCTGAGGATCACCCCTGTGATATCTGTTGATAGATCGCCTGCTGGCACATGGCAGGTGGCATGATACCACTGTACACACATCCCCTACACTTCCCATCTCTCCATGGACAATAGCCTGGTACACACCTATGAGCACCTGCACCAATGGACCCCCGTACTGACAAATGTGTACGTGTGCATTACTGAGAATATCAGTGTCTGTGTGTTGTAGACCTGTAGGTGAGAATACCCTGAGGCCCTTCACACCCACCTCACTCCCCATTGCCATAATTAGATGTGGCTTCTGCTGTACCGGACATTACATGTACCTTGTTACACTCTTCTTTCTAAGGGCTACCTGGTGCTTGCAGTACCAGTACAACACTGTTGCACAAATGGGTTGATAGCCATGGGATACCCACTGAGTGCTGGCAAGTCTGTGTATGTGTGCATGTATGTATATTTGTAGGGTACAGCATTCTGAGGCCACAATCTCCTAATACAATATGCCTTGCCACACAGTATTAGAGATAGTGATGTTGCTGACCATAGGAGAGCCATGGCAATGCATCACCCTACTTTTCCTGTTGCATGTGAATTAGATGCATATCCCTGTAGCAGTACTCTTGGGATAGACAAGGGGTTGTATTGAAGTCCTGGTCAATGTCTGGTGGTGTGTATGTCAGAGTGTTATCATGGGTTTCAGTGAGTACAATATCCACTGTGGGGTGTGGATGCTGGGTTTACTGTCTTTACACCAAGGTACCCCTGGTACATGTCCCATGTTCCACTATATGGTGACCACTGTCACCATCAACCATACAGGTAACTGATAACACTATCCAGCCCAGTTATGCTGTGTGCAACTTTTCTGTAACAAAATGGACACACTGACAAGGTAGTTAGCACTGATAAGTCCTGGCTCTCAGATGTGTGTCTGACTGTGATGTGTTTGTCAATGTGTATATGACAGTATGTCACACTATGTACTGCCCATAAACAACCAGTTCATCCCCCATTACCATACTGTACAGGCCTGGGGATATTCTTCATGTAACATGTAACCTGGAACACACCTCAACCTAAAAGCTGTGTGGTGTGTGTGTAAGTAAGGCCACACACATCAGTAGCACTATATACCTAGGTAGGGGTTTTAGTCCCAGTGTTGCCAAGTAAGTGTGTGTGTGTATTTGAAGGAATCTACTTCTGTTTTCAGAATATATATGTCGCAGGAGGTCATCTATCTGAAAATTGCCTGGCATATGCTAACATTTCACAGGTATCATCCTCTGGAAATACATTCCATCACAACTAGTGGTAGATGTGTAAATGCCCTCTTCCCCACTGTATAGGTGTACAGCAATATTGGGGTTGGTATATATAGCTAGGTGTGGCTCTTGTGGGCACAGCCACCATCATTGCAGTTACTGTTGAGTGTATCCACCCACTTAGCTGGCCGTAATACTGTATAGTTCATGTTAACAGGTTAAGTAGTTGTCTATCACTCTATCTGTGGGTTTACAGAACCTCTTACCCTTCAAAGGATAGGGCTGTGCTACCCACACCAGCACTCCAATTTTTACTGAGTTGAGGATTGCCCTACATTGGGGGAGGGGACATATATCCTGCCAGTACCATCGTCAGTGACATTAAACTAGCAGACTGCTTATTTCCCAATGTGTTGTTGTGCCTATTCTGTCTTGGTGGAATTACATAGGCTACAATGGGTTCTTTGCACAGGTACATACATCCATGTGTACAGTATTATCTGTGTATTGCATCAACACCAACGCCTCTGTGTGTGCTATACATAAACATGTGGTGTGTACCACCCAGTACACTTACCATTGTCCACTGTAGAAGGGCTGCTGACACCATACACTCACCTGTATACACCACCCCCAGACCTATCAGCCATGTGGCACATGCAGTAACTGTTATACAGACCTGTGACATATGTTCACCTGTACCCAGGATATGGAACAGCAAAGGAGTCAGCACAGTGCCATACCCCTTGTAGGATACAACAGCAAACCATCTTCCTGCTGACACATGGACACCTACAACACAAACGGAAGACATTATGGGGATCACAATCACTCAGTGTTAATAACAGCTATAATGCATCATGGCTGGACAACTACACTTCCTGACATGTAAGCACTAAACTTTACTGCTGACAACAAGTTACACATCATTACATTGGTACACTGTAGTGCAGTCACCCTGTGCATCAGAACCATATTAGCCTGTCCCTGCATCAATGTTATGGATGACAGGGATGTGGTACAGGTATCATCATATGCACAGGGTGTGTTGTTGGTTTGACATAGACCTAGGCTGAGCCATATGTTTGACACCATGTGTGTGAGTTAGGGGGTTTAATTACTAATTTGGCTGTGGTGATGTGGTGTGTGTAGGTATGGGGTTGCCCTAGTAATGTTTGTATTGTTTGTGAGCATGCAGGCACACAGTTCTGCCATTTGGCTGCCCTATACAGGTGTTTGTTGGACAGCTGCAGGGTGTGCAGTTGACCGTATCTGGCCATGGACACAAGAACTGTGCCTGCCAGGGGTTCCACAGGCACCACCAGGTGCAAGCCACGATATGCCACTTTCCCCCTGATGATGACTTATGTCCGCTAGATCTGAGTCTCTCCTGGGAATGGCCAGAGTTACATGCATGTGGCCTGCTGTGGTGTGGACAGCACCCCCCTGCAGTGCTGGGGCTGGTACTGCCAGTACGGGAGTGGCTCTGTGTCCTGGTATGTCCACATCGACCTACAGCTGTTGGTGTTGCTGGCCTACATCCATGTGGCCATCGCACCACTCCCACCATTTGCTCGAGCACGGACATTCCACGGTCGAGGATTTCCACCATCTCAATCAACCATCTATCCATGACCTCTGAAAAATAATGAAGGGCATCTGCAAGATCACGGATGTTGTTAGTAACAGCTGAATGAGTAGCCCTCTGCAACCTCAGAGCCTGTCTGGTGTACCATTCCATATGTGTCTGTGCCTCCATGATGGCCTGAAACATGCATCTGGTGGTACCAGATGTCGCACTTCTGCCAGGGGCACGATGACCAGCAGTCCTCTAATGAGTACCCCTGTACATCTGCCTATGTGGTATCCCGCCGGACATCCGGCTATGGATGCTGTGTCCAGACACATGTGCCATAGATACCACACTGCCTTGTCCCATGCCACCAACCACCTACTGTCTCTCAGCTATGGTCACTGGTGATGGGGTATGTATAGGCATTGTGACTGTGTGCAGGGATGGGGTGGATAGCAGTGGGATGTCAAACAATAGTGCAGCTTCAGCCCCTGACAACCCCGCCTGTGCCTCAACAGAGTTATCATCATTTTTAGTGTCTGTATGGACACCAACATCCGATTGCCTGCAGGAGGGTCCCTGCCCTACCACGCCACCTGTGAGGGAAAAACAAGAAATGCACTTTAAGACCTGTACGTCATTGCTTAGTATGCACACACACACACACACACACACACACACACACACACACACACACACACACACACACACACACACACACACACATACACACATGCATTCTACATACATCAACCCCCCTCCACTCTAGCAGATAGTACTTACAGACAAACTAAACCCCCACACACACACTTACAAGTGAGGCTGCACAAAGATATTGCACACAGACCTCTCATTACCCATCTGTCAACATGCATGACATATGGCATTCAACAGCATGCAGTGCAGCTATAGTCAATCCCTGCTAGCAACATTATACATCTCTGTGATGCATGGGTTGTGTTAGTAGGTGATGCCTCTTCCCCTGGAACACACTACACTCATGTACACAGTATTGCTGTGCTCCTGTTAAGCACCCTGGCATGTACTGTACACTATACCTCACAGGTGTACACACAACTGCTGAATGTGTATATGTGTGTCAGTTATGTTTGCTCTGTTGCTCACAGCACCTTTGTGTTTGTCCAACACATACCTGGGATGATATGTGTACAGATGTCATTTGTGAATGCCTGATGTCTGATTTACAGATCTCATCATTAGTGGTGCATGTATGGCCAATAAAATACAATTACACTGACAACCTTCAAACCTTACCATGGCTATGGGGAGTGTACACACCCTTATCGATATGGTTCCCTCTTCCTTGATATGCCATGGGGCCACATTACTGCATATGTTAACATTACACCACCCTGATATGTGACATATGATCTGTGCAATCAAATGCAGTGTCAAACAAATGTGTTAGTTGTGCAGATGCAGATTGTGATGCATGCAATTTGTGGGTGCATATGTGTGCATGCCCTTATCATGATGGTTTGTTGCACCTACTGTTATGTGTACTACAGCAGTCACTATTCCTGGTAGGGGTATACTAGCATGAGCCATCTGCATTTGCCAGTATTTGGTCACTCTGCCCTACAAATGTCCCCCAACTCTGCGTGATTGCAAGGTCAACTCATGTGCACAACCCTTGGAGATCACACAGTGCTGTCACTATTGCTGTGGAATCAGGGTTATGTCTGCCACAGTTCCTGACCTTGACTGTGTGCAGATACAGCCATTCATAGCATTCTTTGGATCTCTGCTTCAGTGCACGGTTGTGTTTCATGATGAAACCCCCTCCCCATCCTCAGCATTTTTGAAGATGCTTGACAACTATGGCCTACACATGTGTCATTTTGCAGTGTCCCAAACACTGAACACCATGTGTACTGGCTTAGTCCCTGATAATGAATGGCAAACATATAGGTGTACACTGGCACTGGCAAGGTACAGATGGGGATGGTGGGCCTGAGGTGGAGTGAGGTGTTGGTTGTGCAGCACACATATTTTATTTATTTATTTATTTTATTTTATTTTACATTTGTTGACCGGGAGAGTCCAACTGGATTACAAGTCCATTTTCAGTGGAGGCCCGGGGAGAAAAGCTCCAAGAGAACACATTTTTACAAAACATAGTTTTAAGGACAGACTTTAGACATACAATTTCCATAGAAGAGACTTTGATATACATATTAACTAACAGATAGGATACAGTTGTTCTCTACAATATAATATTAAATTTTAGAAGATATTCCTAAGTTTAGGATTCTTGTGATAGATTTACTATCAGAGTAATAACAGAGAGACGTAGAATAAGGCTCCGACAGAGCAGATGATGCTTGCTATAGCTGAGAAGGATAACAAATTGGTTTACTATTTGTCTTCTCCTGGTTTTAGTTGATAAGGATAACAAATTGATTTACAATATGTCTTTTCCTGGCTTGAGTTGCTTATGGAAAGCACAACATTGCTGGGGTAGTTTTCCCTAACTCCTGGAGAGATGGGATGAGCAGTAGATTAACAGTCCTGAGTGGGTACAGTACTATGATTGGTTGGCTTAGCAGAGTTACTTAAGTTAGCTGAAGCATTCTAATGAGACATTAGCCAGGGGGGATACAGGAGCACAGTCGATTATTCAAAAAGTGAGTTTTAACAAGTTTCTTGAACTGTGATGGGGATTTGTTGTCAGTTATGTGGGCAGGAAGGGAGTTCCAGGTTTTTGCTGTACAGTGGTTGTAGACAGACTTACCAGCTTCATTGTTATATTTGGTTACTTTGAGGAGGTTTTCTGTGCTAGACCTCAAGGGCCTGGCGGTTATATGGGGTTGCAAAAGATTTTGTAGGGCTAGGGTGTTTTCAGAGTTATGGATTATTTTGTGGGCTAGTGATAGTTAATTGAGTTGAGGTAGTAGTGGTAGTTCTAGCCAATTGAGCTTTTTTAGGCATTCACAGTGATGTGTTCTGATGGAAGAGGTTGTAGCGAATTTGGCTATCTTATTATAACAACTATCAAGTTTGTTTAGGTCAAATTTGTGGAGATTTGTAAGCACGGGGAGGCATAAAGTAGGGTGGATAGTAGATGAGTCCTCGCTTTTGTAGTTTTGGAGTGGTCAGTGAGGAATTTTTTTATTGCGATACAGTAGGCCAAGTTTTTTATGTACTTTTTTATAGTTATAGAAATATGTAGGTCAAATCTAAGGTGATTATCTATTTCAACCCCTAAGAGTTTGGTATGATTTCTGGGGGTGACTGTGGTCTTGTTAAAGGAGGAGATGAAGAAAGAATCAGTGGGAGGTGTGGCTCTGTGGGAGCTAAAGAGTACTAGCTTTGTTTTACTTGGGTTCAGAATTAGCCTTTGGTTTGTAATCCAAGTTTCTGCTAGGGAAAAGCATTCTTGTGATAGGGAGTGAAGGATGTTAATTGATTTGGCTGCGCATATTATGGTGGTATTATCTGCATATTGCGCTACTGAGGCTTTAGGAATACTGTTTGGGAGCTGATTGGTGAAGAAGGTAAAAAGAAGTGGCCCCAGGATGGAGCCTTGGGGTAGTCCTAGGGAGACTGGTAGGGAGGGGAAGAGTTGGTTTTGCCACATAACAGCTTGTTTCCTTCCCTCTAGGTAGTTTTTGAACCAGGAGATGGCAGGGGTGGCATCTTAATTGATACTGTCTGTAGGTTTCTGATGTGGTCTTGGTACACCAGTACACATTGGGGCATGCCTTTTTGGGGATCTTTGCTGTTATGCATATGCTACCTGTAGAAAAGCCTGGCTGATGTTTCCTGTGGTACAGCTGTCCCATCTGATTACCCTAACCCATGGGCCACACTTATGCAGAGTCCAGGCAATTTCCGTCACAGGTACTGCACAGCCAGTACTTGCTAGATATTCCTGAAACTCCCTCAGTGTTGTGGCATGTTACTAGGCAGCCTGCATGACCAGTTTGCAACATGTGTCCACATAGGTTTTGGATGGTGATCTGTTTATTTTCTACATTAATAAAAACAAAAACACTGGCAGGAAGAGTCCCAAATATCACCAGACACAGGTGCTATGTAAAAACTGTAGCTTAATACCAATAAAAAATAAAAAAAACAATAAATCTGTAAGCGCTTTCATTAACCCAATGTTAACTTCATCAGACAAAGGATAATATACACCATTGTGATTTAAGTACATATTAAATCAATCCTATTGGACACAGAGAACCAGCTATAATGTTAGTCATGCAGCAAAATTAACCCTTCTGTAGTCATTATTATACCTTAAAGCTTTTAAACTTTTTAACAAGAATAATCAATGCACATAATTAACATTGTGTAATTCATTCCATTTACAATAAAAATAAAGGTTAAAATAAACCAAAGCTGTTAAGAGACCTAGTGTTGGTGTCCTAAAAATCAAGCATCAGGGACAGAAAAAATTAACTTAACTGGTGGGGTATTAATTCCAAAAAGTTAAGACTTTATGCTATTCCTTTCCTTTCAAGGGCTTTCAGTTTTAACACAGGGGTGATGGTTGTCCTGTCGTTAATACCAGGCCACTTGTCTGCGTGTAAAAAAATCTGCCACCTTAGTTCTTTTAACTCTAGCTTGAGTCCCCAAAGTTTCTTATCACTAATTGTAATGTGGTCAATGGCCATAAATTTAAAACTGTGGCTAGTGTTGTCATGAGTGTGTCTAGCTAGTGCATTGTTCATATTATTCTTTCTTATAGCATAGTCATGTTCATAAATTCTCACACTAAATTTTCTTTCTGTTTTACCTATGTAAATGCTGAACACTGATCACATGTAGCCACATAGACCACAGCTTTATAGGAACAGTTGTACTTCCCTTTTACAAGAAATTTTGTGTTGTTATTTGTGAACTTAGTGCCAGTTTTGACCTTGTGCATCAGTTACAAGACTCACATTTGTACATACCCAGGCACATAGTTTTAATATAATTGTGTCCCTTCCTAAGAAGGTCTTTTAAATTCAGACCTCTTCTATATGTCACTACCTAAGTAGGTTCTGATGTCCACATCTTCCATTAATATGTCCCAGTTTTTACAAAAGATTGACTTCAAACTATGTGAGTCAGAATTGTAAGTAACAATCAAGGATCTAAGAAAAGATCTTCTATTCTCATTTGGTCTTTCAGTCCCAATGCTGAGTGAGCCATTCTCAGAACTGGGTGAGCCATTATCAATGGTATGAGTATCAACTATTGGCTTAAAGTGACCCACTCTTCTTTTCTGCATAACTTCCTCAATAAACTCACTAAGTACCTCAAGTGGATATGCCCTTCTTTGAAACATGGATTTTAAATTACTACACTCTAGGATGAAATCCTTCTCCCCAGAGATCATATGGGCTGCTCAGATGAGTTGCCCTTTTACTGCTGACCTCTTCTGATGTGTGGGATGAGAACTGGTGTAGTGGAGAAAAGAATTGGAATAAGTTTATTTTCTATATATTCTAGTGGCATACCTTCCAGAGTGTGTTTCCTTGTACAAGTGGACATCTAAATAATTCATGTTGTCCATATTTATGACCCATGTAAACTGTAAAAACGTGGTGGTGTTATTGAGGTATTCCAAAAATTCATCCAGTTCAGAAGGGGAACCCTTCCAGATTAAACTGATATCATCTTGATACATGTAATACAACTTGACCACTGAATAAAAATGAGATTTGAATACAAAGTTCCTCTCCCAGTGTGCCATAACCATGTTTGCGAATGCCCCCCCCCCCCCACAAGCTGATCCCATGGCCACTCCTATTGTTTGCAGAAAATACTTGTCATTGAAGGAGAAGTAATTGTTTCTTAATACAATTTCTAGCAAGTCCAAAATCAAATTAATCTTCTCCTGGCCTACTCTGTATTCTAATAGCAGTTCTCCAACCCATTCTAGGCCAATGCTTTGAGGAATTACAGTATATAAATCTTTAATGTCTGTAGTGACTAAAATGTCATTCACACTGTAATCAGTTTTGTTGACCTGCTCTAGGAAGGTCCAGGAATCTTTACAAATTTGATGTTCTTTGCAATATTTTGTTGAGCTCATGGTCAATGTATTGGGCACAGGCCATGGTAATGGAATCCCTGCCATCCACTAAGGGTCGCATGGGGGGGGGGGGGTCCTCTAGACCCTTGTGGATCTTAAGGATGCCAAAAACACTGGGACTCTTGGGCTTTTGATGTTCAAGTAGTTGTATAAGGAGAGGTCTATTTTTCTTTCCAAAAATATGTCTGTTAATTGGCTATTAATTTTTCTGTAGGCAGTGTTTAGTTCATTTAAAGATACTTCACTGTAATTAGTGGTATTTAAAATAGTCAGCATCTTGGTAGTTTATGTAGAAACATCCATAATTACCACCCCACCCCCCCTTGTCAGGTTTCATGACTCTAACATCTTTTTCCTGTAACATAGCTAACCTGTCACGCTCACTCTGGTTCATATTAAGAACTGTATGAACTGGCCTTCATTTGCTCTTATTCAAGGTATTCAAGTTGTATAAGCCAAGCTCACATAATTTCTCATATATTGCCAATTTAGGATGTAAAGGGGGGTTGTAGGTGGACCTAATTTTAAAAGTGCTGCCAGTACTAGGATGAGGTTGTAAAGTAGTGCCCTGTAATAAGCACAAATTCAACTTCCTTAAATAGATTTTAAGGTCTATCAAAGTGTCTATGACATTACATTTTCTGGCAGGAACAAAAGTCATGCCCTCTGAAAGAAAGTCAGACATAGCTTCATCAATACATAAGTTAGAATAGTTATATACTGCAAAGTCATTCTGATGGTTTAACACCACTGTGTAAGCACTTGCACCCTGTTCCAAGTTAAGATTTACATTTGGAAACCCATTGGGAAAAAAAATCATTATAAAAGTCATTGACACAGGTAACATCTGCTGAAAGACTCAAATTCTCCATCTCAAATCCATCCTTCTGATGGTTGAACATCACTGTGTAAACACTTGTACCCTGTTCTAAACCAGCATTTACATTTGGAAAGCCATTAAGAAAAGAGTCAACATAATGATCATTAACACAAATAACATCTGCTGAAAAGCTCAAGTCCTCCAGTTCTTGGTCTTTGGCCTGGCCCCTTGAAACCCCAAAGGGTGAAACTCTACTTGAGGATGTTGCCTGTTATTGTTGTAACCCTTGTTTCTGATCCTCTCAATCCTCCTGAGCTCTGGATAGTCCTTGTCATAATTTAAAGTCACTTCATCAGACCTTTCAAAGCCAGATTCATTACCATCCATTAAATGAGGGGGATGTGGTGGGTTCCTACCTTCCATGGGCAGGCCTTTAGACCTGTTGTAAGAACCAGGAGGTTTTCGGTAGGCTGTGCCATTCGCATAGTCATTGATGTCCCTGTCCAATTTGTTTAATTTTCCAACCTTTAACTTTGTAATGTGCTGGTCTATACTAGTATAGATCCTGTAATGCTCAAATTTCATGTTATTGTATTCCTTGTCATCATGAATTGCTTTACCTAAAGTTGAAGCTCATTAAAAAGAAGTTCTAAATTACTGTTATTATATTTTACTAAAAGCTCCAATAGTTCTAAACCACATTTGTCAAACAATTTGATCAAGTCACAATATAGGAGTGAATCAAATTCCAGACCTGTTGGGAAACGCCACACTCTTAAACCTTTGGGAACTACCTGCAGCCTTATGCATTCCCTCAAGTAGGCATTTTTCTACTGTAGCTTTTTTACAGCACAACAGTTTCAGATCAAAATTGTTAAGCTTACCTTCTAAAGAAGGAGCATTCTGTTCATTGGTGGTGTTGTTAAAAGTTATCCTGGCTTGTAGCCAATCATGAAGCTGAGGGATTTCATTTGTAAACCCCGTACTGGTCCGTTTAATGCCACCGCTCCCCAAAAGCCTCTGCTTTCAGATTCCCTTGTTTCTGACATGCGCAAATGGGTTCCATTTGCCTGTCTAGGTTCAGCCTCCAAAAAAAGAGTCGGAAGCAAGGCATTGAGGCATAGTATTAAAGGTAGTTGTCTGCTCGCTGGTTTATCTATGCGGAACTGAAAGCTCGACAGTATTGGCTCTGTTATTGAGACCAACATGTTGATAAAGATGATCAATCTGTTGTGTAAGCTGCAGAATGAGAGCAGTCAATTGCCTGATCTCCGTTGCTGTCCCTTCTGTTCTTTCTTGCATTTGGTTCATTAATGGTGAACCTGGGACCTCTATGCTGCCTGAAGACATGAAGAACAAACTCCAGAAATAAGAAACACACCAAAAATAAACTAATAAAAATGAAAACACTGGCAGAAAGAGTCCCAAACGTCACCAGATACAGGTGCTATGTGCAAACTGTAGTTTAATACCAATAAAAAATAAAAAAACAATAAATCCGTAAGCGCTTTTGCTAACCCAATGTTAACTTCATCAGGCAATGGATAATATGCACCATTGTGATTTAAATACATATTAAATCAATCCTATTGGACACAGAGAGCCAGCTAAAATTTTAGTCAGGCAGCAAAATTAACCCTTCTGTAGCCCTTATTATACCTTAAAGCTCTTAAACTTTTTAACAAGAATAATCAATGCACATATATAACAGCATGTAATTCATTCTATTTACAATAAAAATGAAGCTTAAAATAAACCAAAGCTGTTAAGAGAAATAGTGTTGGTGTCCTAAAAATCAACCATCAGAGACAGAAAAAATGAACTTAACTAGTGGGGTATTAATTCCAAAAAGTTAGACTTTATGCTATTCCTTTCCTTTCAAGGGCTTTCAGTTTTAACACAGGGGTGATGGTTGTCCTGTCATTAATATCAGGCCACTTGTCTGCATGTAAAAAAAATCTTCCACCTTAGTTCTTTTATATATTGCAAAAGGAACATCAAATTTGCATAGATTCCTGAACCTTCCTGGAGCAGGTCAACAAAATGAATTACAATGTGAATGATATTTTAGTCACAAATCTTCCACCTTAGTTCTTTTATATATTTCAAAAGGAACATCAGATTTGCATAGATTCCTGGACCTTCCTGGAGTAGGTCAACAAATTTAATTACAACGTGAATGACATTTTAGTCACTATAGATGTTAAAGATTTATATACTGTCATTCCTCAAAGCACTGGCCTAGAATGGGTTGGAGAACTGCTATTAGAATAGGCCATGAGAAGATTAATTTGATTTTGGAATTGTTAAAAATTGTATTAAAATCAATTACTTCTCCTTCAATTATGTATTTCCTACAAACAACAGGAGTGGCCATGGGATCAGCTTGTGTGTGTGGGGGGTGGGGGGCATTCACCAATATGGTCATAGCACACTGGGAGAGGAACTTTGTATTCAAATCTCATTTTTATTCATTGATCATGTTGTATTACAGGTATCAAGATGATATCAGTTTAATCTGGAAGGGTTCCCCTTCTGAACTGGATGAAGTTTTGGAATACCTCAATAACACCACCATGTTTTTAGTTTACGTGGGTCATAAATTTGGACCACATAAATTATTTAGATGTCCACTTATACAAGGAAACACACTCTGGAAGGTATGCCACTCGAATACATAGAAAAGAAGCTTATTCCAATTCTTTTCTCCACTACGCCAGTTCTCATCCCACCCATCAGAAGAGGTCAGTAGTAAAAGGGCAACTCGTCTGAGCAGACCATGTGATCTCTGGGGAGGAGGATTTCATCCTAGAGTGTAGTAATTTAAAATCCATGTTTCAAAGAAGGGCAAACCCACTTGAGCTACTTAGTGAGCTTATTGAGGAAGTTATGCAGAAAAGAAGAGTGGGTCACTTTAAGCCAATAGTTGAAACTCGTACCATTGATAATGATTCACCCAGTTCTGAGAATGGCTCACTCAGCATTGGGACTAAAAGACCAAATGAGAATAGAAGCTATTTTCTTATATCCTTGATTGTTACTTACAATTCTGACTCACGTAGTTTGAAGTCAATCTTTTGTAAAAATTGGGACATCTAAATGGAAGATGTGGACATCAGAACCCACTTAGGTGAAAGACTGGTAGTGACATATAGAAGAGGTCTGAATTTAAAAGACCTCCTTAGGAAGGGACACAATTATATTAAAACTACGCGTCTGGGTATGTACAAATGTGAGTCTTGTAACTGGTGCCACAAGGTCAAAACTGGCACTAAGTTCAGAATTAACAATACAGAATTTCTTGTAAAAGGGAAGTACAACTGTTCCTCTAAAGCAGTGGTCTATGTGGCTACAAGTGATCAGTGTTCAGTATTTTACATAGGTAAAATGGAAAGAAAATTTAGTGCGAGAATTTATGAACATGATTACGCTACAAGATAGAATAATATGAGCAACACACTAGCTAGACACACTCATGATAACTCTAGCCAGAGTTTTAAATTTATATGGCCATTGACCACATTACAGTTAGTGATAAGAAACCTTGGGGTCTCCAGCTGGAGTTAAAAGAACTAAGGTGGCAGATTTTTTTACGTGCAGACAAGTGGCCTGGTATTAACGACAGGACAACCATCACCCCTGTGTTAAAACTGAAAGCCCTTGAATGGAAAGGAATAGAATAAAGTCTAACTTTTTGGAATTAATACCCCGCTAGTTAAGTTAATTTTTTCTGTCCCTGATGCTTGACTTTTAGGACACCAATACTAGGTCTCTTAACAGTTTTGGTTTATTTTAACCTTCATTTTTATTGTAAATAGAATGAATTACACACTGTTATATATGTGCATTGATTATTCTTGTTAAAAAGTTTAAAAGCTTTAAGGTATACTAATGACTACTGAAGGGTTAATTTTGCTGCATGACTAACATTTTAGCTGGTTTTCTGTGTCCAATAGGATTGATTTAATATGTACTTAAATCACAATGGTGCATATTAGCCTTTGTCTGATGAAGTTAACATTGGGTTAACAAAAGCACTTACGGATTTATTGTTTTCTATTTTTTATTGGTATTAAACTACAGTTTTTACATAGCACCTGTGTCTGGTGATCATCGGGACTCTTCCTGCCAGTGTTTTCATTTTATTAGTTTGTTTTTGGTGTGTTTCTTATTTCTGGAGTTTATTTTCTACATTACTCCTGTCCCATACATCCTCGCCACATACGTGACTGTCTGCACTGTTTGCCATGGTATATGCAATGGTGAGGTAAGGGTACATGTCCAACTCCTGGGTGCTACCTGTTGGATATGGGATCCATTCCATGGCTTCTAAGATGTGTGCAAGCCATGGCTGGCTCTGTTGCAGGTAAGTGGGCACATTTGATGGCCAAATGTCTTGGACAGCAGGCCATTTATTGGTGTGACATTGAGGACCTGTACTTGCTGGAAGGTCCATACTCATGAAAAATGCATGCTATCATAGGTTCATAAGTTCATAGGTTGGTAATAGGCTATCAGCCCTAGGGCCTATACAAGCCTAGCCATAACAATTCCCTGGCTATTTCTTCCCAGTACCTCAAAAGCTGCTTCCACAATATGTTATCTGGAGTCTATGCATACATATGCTTCCAGTGTTTGTGAAGGTATGTATTCCCCATATTTGCTGCCCTAACATAGGATTCCATATTACACTTTCATTGCTCATGTTAGGACCACATTGCAGGTTGTAAGGATTGTGGAATGCAGTATTGTGATATGCCGTAATGTAGATCTGTAACAGTTGACATTGTAATAGTGGTATATACACTGTTTTAGCACTGTATAAGGGTAATGTTTCAGACATGTCCCTACTGTAGGCCATTTGTCCCACCATTATGTTAATCTCTGTGCACACATCTTGCAATGACAAGTTGTTAGTTATAGTGCAGGAGTCTTACATACCCTTCAGATACACCACCATGGTGACCACTGTGATGTAGTGCTGTTATGTTTGCAGGCGGGTAGGTGACCCGAGGCTGCAAGGAGCTCCTCAACATGTGTTGGGGGGCTGGATGGCATGACCCCCCATTTCAAGCTGGTTCCCCCCTAACCACAGCAGCACGCTGATGGGCATAGCAGAGTAGATCACTGCATCGATGTCGGACCTGCTCATAACTGTGGTTATGCAGGCTGATATCATTTACCCTGTGGACAAGATCGTTTCACAGGGTGGTCCTCTTCTGCAGATCATGGGCTGTACACCCAAACAGGGTGTTGTAGTGCTGCACCAAGTATGTGATGATGGCATCATTCTCCTCCACTGTGTACATAGGCAGTCTCTCCCTGGACATATTGCCTGGAAGACATAAAGAGGGAAACAGGTCTGAGGACCACATACTGCAAGGATATCATAGTTGTTAATACACATCTGTGTCTCCTCCCCACCATATCTGCAACAACAATCTGATCACACAACTCAATGGGTACATCTACAGAAGACCTACCATTGGGACATATATAGTATTGTACAACAATTTGTGCTATGTGTTTGTAGTCATGTTCCATGTTGAAACACTATCATTGGTGGCCTGTTACAAACAATGCCACCTGCATGCCATTGTAAGGGCCACTATGGTTCCATATATGCATGTGTTCTGCTTGCTATGTGACTGCTGCTCATCTGTTGTTTTGTGTTAATGTGGATATCTATGCATGTTGTTAGACATAATCCTAAAATGTGTGGACTATTACTACCCACATATGTTCTATAACAGTGACACAATAGCATGTTTGGGAAACAGTTGCCAACAGAACCACCTCTCCCACCTCATCTGGCCATGTTACCAAGCCACATCACATCTGGGCCCACCCTGGGACCTCCTTATCTACTGGTCCTGCACTACCTTCAGGTGGAACCACCTCAGGGGTTGGTGTTCGCCCCCCCAGGAGCACACACAGACAGGATCCTGTCACCCAAAGTCAGGTCCAGGGTCTGGTGCATAGGGAGCTCCACAGAGATTTGGGGGATGTGCTACAGCACCTTGAAGCCCTCAGTACATAATCACAGGGTCCGCATGCTCCTCCTGCTTAGCCCCCAGCCCAGGCACCTTCAGGCCCATGTAGATGATGTTGTGACTGCCCATGGGTGGGGAACTTGGTCCCATTGTTTCCATATGGGGGCTCATGGGCTTCCACATCCCAGACAACACTCCCCATCCAAGGTGTTTACCCACCACATGTGTCATATACCACCCCTGTATGCTGTCTTGTCTGTCTTCCAACCTAACCTACCTCCCCAAATATACCTACTATCCTTCCCCAAATTACCAATCCCACCTTAACAAACAAGGGCAATGTGTTACCAACATGAGGTTCACACCTGACATAACTGTCCAATTTGCACCCACTTACTGCTGTATATATCTGTGTGTGTATTGAGATGTGTGATGTTCCCTCACACATATCGTGCAGCACTGTCATTCAACAGTAGGGGATATGTATTTATATAAATATGTGTGTGTGTGTGTGTTTGTATGTATGTAGACATACACGTATATATATATATATATATATATATATATATATATATATATATATGTGTGTGTGTATGTCTACATTTATACAAACAATGTGTGTGTGTGTGTGTGTGTGTGTGTGTGTGTGTGTGTGTCTGTATATCTGTGGACATACATGTATATATACATATAAATATATATATATATATATATATATATATATATATATATATATATATATATATATACATATATATATATATATATATATATATATAGGGTGCATTCAAACATCATGTACACACTCTCTAACTCTCCTTCCTGCACAGCTGCACTGTTTTGCCTTGCTGCAACACAGACATCTGTCACATGTGGACACAACCTAACATTAGAGGGGAATATATAGGGACATATTGCAGGTAAGCCTATTACACACCTATGTCATTTTTGCATGTTACATTACACATTAACATGACTGTCCTGCAAGTGATGGGCTCTGAAACTCACAGGTCCATCATAACAGCATTACTTCCACCACCAGCTATTGGCCACGCTAATATACATGCCTTGTAGTACACAACACACACTATGATGGCTTACATCTTGTCAGCCAGTGCTGATCTGCACAGTTGACAGATATGGCCCACTGCCCACAGGGACATACACTATTGTCCATAGAAGTGTTCAGCTGGACATCATTACAACACATATAAATCATTCCACATCATCTTTCCCATTATTATGGACCAAGTGCTACATTCAATTACATGCATATATGCTTCACATACCTGTGTGGGAATGTCATCTCTTCTGGATACAGTTTTCTGTGTCTCCTTGGTCAACCTGGGATGTCTGTAGGTTCAGTTTCTGAACTACTTTATATTTACTGGATGGATGGATGTGTGTTTGTTTGTTTTTTCTTTATCTCTCTCTCTCTCTCTCCACTAAATGGATTGAGCTGCTTTGAACAGATTGCAGCATGGATGTTGTAAGTGATGCACATGATTAGGTGATGACCTCTGCACCAATCAGTGTCCACCACTTGCTACCTGCATGCAGCCTGCTGTTTAGTTCTTCCAATTACCACTGTCACAGCAACCCACTACTATAAATTCCTAAATCATGTGGGCATGGTCCCTTTACCTTTCCTGTATGGAGGACATCCTTCCTGTGTTCGGCCAGAAGTTACAGACAGCAGGTAACAATACCTCTTACAAGAAGACTTTCAGACACAGGCCAACTACATATTTGTATAAGGTTCCAGACCTACAGACAGTGTGAGTACTGTTATTATATGCATCGTATACCACTAGTGTTACAGGGTTTGTGTGTACATACTAGTTCAACATGGAATGCAGTCTGTCTGCATAGCTCTCAACTGTGGGCCTATCCACATGATGGCCAGAGGATTGGCTGTTATGTTTTGTCTATCCACCACACAGGTCTTGTCTCAGATATATCACTGGCATTCTGTCTGTTGAGTGCTATCAGTACCTGGCTACATCCATTTGTGTTTCTGACTTCATATTTCTGACTAAGGGTATGTTGCAAACAATCCTGTAACACCAGCAACTTTCTCAGTGTATAACAACAATATTGCAAACATGGCCCTGAATTCTAGCATCTGTCCTCCACCTATATACCAGGCTTTGTCCGTATGTCATGCAGTAAGAGGTTGTTAAGTAGTGGCCTATGATTATGTCATGCTGCCATTCCTGCCATCATTCCAGTGATGTTGTGGTCCCCACACATATTGTGAGGTAGAGTCCATGTATATGTGGGCTACAGCTGGACAAAACTTTTGTGCCCTTGTGCAGTCCAGAGGTCAGTGTATGTAACACTGTTATATGCCCCTGTAAGTCACTCTGTGAAGGAGGGGTATGCACCATATATAACCTAGGCTGTTGCAACACGTGAGGGTTATCAGTAGTAAGACACCTTAAGGTATATGGCTATACATTTCACTTTGGGAACATTGGTTGAATAGTGCTTACTGTCATACAGACTGTTCTGTTTGTTAGTGTGATAGTGATGTTTTAAGTTAAGCATTGTTATGTAACAGATACATCTTCATTGTGACATCTTAAATCTTTTCCCCTAGGGGTTGAGTACAGAGCGTAACTGGAGGCTGCTGAACTACATCTGCATCATTGACTGTTGATTGATTGTTATCTTCTGGCCCAGTGTTTCTTTACTGTTGTACTGCTTGAAGGCCTTGGCCTGGACAGCAACATATGTTATGCTTTCGGATTACTGTATAAAAATGATTTGCTTGAGAGTTGCATTACTCAATTAGTATGTATTTCAAACACCTAACAGCTATATGACATGGCATATACAACTGTAATAGTACACAAATATACATTTTTTATGTATGCAAACCTGTGTGTGGTGTCATATCCTTTGACTTCTCTGTGGTTATATGTTTCATGCAATAATTGTCTTTTGTATGAGAGAATCATACACTGTCCATTTGAAAAGGTGGCAACTGTAGGAATACTGGCTGTTCAACATTCTGTGCACCCTCTAAATATGTACCTTACTATGCATATCTATCCGTAGTAATATATGTATATGTGTGTGTGTATGTGTATATGTATATATATATATATATATATATATATATATATATATATATATATATATATATATATATATGTGTGTGTGTGTGTGTGTGTGTGTATCTGCATATATATGTGTGTGTATATGTATCATTGGAATGTTTATTGCTTCCACATTGTACATTCCCTGAGGTAGCCAGACTGTACTGCATGATATGTAATTGATACCATCCTGACTTCGTACAGGTGGGATGGATTGCTGTTAACTTCTTGTGGCTATTTTGTGTAGGGTCCTGGGTATGGGATTTGCAAGTGTTGGTATTGTATTGCAAAGCAGATCTGTTTGGCTGTGGGGGAGGGGATGATATCAATAATTGCAAGAGGTACTTAGACTGGGCCCCCTCACCCCCATTAATGGTGCCTTTGGTCATATATTTATTTGTTGTGTTCTCTTAGATATGTATATATATATATATATATATATATATATATATATATATATATATATATATATATACATATACATATATAAATACATTTCCTGTACTGTTGAATGACTGTGCTGGATGATATGTTTGTGAAAACACCAGAGTTACTTTTATCTGACATGGCTTAGTGGTAAATCTCTTTGGCTATGGTGTGGAGTGTCCTGGGTTTGAGACTTGCAAAGGCTGTTTGTTTTGTTGCTGTGCAGAACAAGGGCTGCTGGATACACAGTGATTAAGGCACTCTTAAGCAGTTGTAAGCGGGTTTGCACAGGTTTGCACAATGGTAAACAATGCTAGCTTCCGGTGAAATATTTTTGCACTCGGCCTCTAAATTGCTTATCCTGTGTATGCATTGCTTACCCCAGCGCAAACAGGATTAAACCTGCTTACCGCTGCTTAAAAGTGCTTACTCCCGCTTACCCCCATGCTAATTTCTTTAAAAGAAAAGAAAAAGGGTTGACAGGAAAGTGGTGAAAAAGGGGCACAAAGAGGGAAAGACAGCAGGGAAAATAGCTAGTGATGTGCAGGACGGGTGTAGGGAAGGTCCATAGCTGCCCATTTCTTCTACAGCAACAGCTGTGCATATACACTGATTTGGAGGTAGATTTGGACACTCATACCCCTGAGAGAGGGGAGAGGACAACAATAATATGTTGTGAAGCCAATTACACCAGATTACATGTGTCCAGTGGACACGTGTGCAAAATAGACAGCTATGTATGGGGCAAGATTTTTTTTTTTTGGAACAGATTGCCCTTTTTTTAAGGTGAGAGTGGGATGTTGGGGAGGGATAATAGGTATATTTGAGGAGGTAGGTTGGGTAAGATGATAGACAAGACAGACAAGACAGCATACACGGGTGGTATATGGCACATGTGGGGGCTAAACACCTTGGATGGAGTGGGGTGTTTGGAAGTCAGAAGCCCATGAGCCCTCAAATGGAAACAGTGGGACTGAGGTCCCTACCCATGGGCAGTCACTACTGCACCTTCACGGCCCTGAATGTGGCTATGCTGGGGGCTGGGTAAGAGGGGCAGGCTGACCCTCTAGATGTGCCATTTGGACCTCAAGCTGGTGTAGCTGATCTCTGAACTCCCTGCGGAGCTCTCTACACACCAGACCCTGGACCTGATGACAGGTGACAGTTTCCTGTCTGCTCCGGCTCGCAGGGGGGCGAGTTCCCATCCCCCGAGCGGTGCAGGACCAGCAGACGAGGATGTCCCCGGGTGGGCCCCAGATGTGCTGGTGCCAGATGCCACGGCCAGATGAGGTGGGTCCACTGGGACCGGCTTTCCCAATTGTGCTATGGTGTTTCAGTTTTAAAACATATGTGGGTTAGTAATAGTCAACCATTCGAGGATTCAGTATAACAGCATGCATAGATATTCCCATTAACCCAAAACACCAAATCTGGAACAGTTGCATAGCAAACAGAGCACATGCATATATGGAACCACAGTGGCCATTACAACAGCATGCGGGTACATTGATGGAAGCATGCCACCAATGTGGGAGTATTTCAACATGGCACATGCATAGAAACAAATTTCAATATTTATCAAACAATAGGACATATGTTCCAACAGTAGATTTAATTGTACACATACCCATTGAGTTGTGTATTTAGATTATTGTTGTAGATATGGTGGGGGTGAGAGAAAGATGTCAATTACCAACTTGTATATCCCTGCAGTTCTCAATACTTTCTTAGTCAGTGCTGTAATCTGTACCTTACAGGTATTATTACACTACCCTATGGCCTTAGTTTGGACAGTGGTATGTTTGTAGACAACTATATATGTGAACGGTGTTTTACCTGCAGTATACACCTCTTACCTGGTATACCTGTGGAGGTATTGTTTGTTAACACTACCTGATTGTTTCTGCACATATTACCAGATTCCAGGTTGATGTTATGCATATACCTCTCAATCTCTTATTGCACACACTCTGGGCAAGTCTTGACAGCATACAGGTGAAACTGGGACACATTTTGACAATTGCCCTCATAAATTTTTGTTGAGTTGCTACAATGACAGGTTTGTTTTCATATACGTTTTCTGAATATTTACAGGTCTGCCAGTCAGTTATATGTCATTAAATGCTATCTAAATGTCAGAGATCATCACACTGATTTGGCAGGGGGAACAGGGTAACAGGCAGTGGATATGGGCCAATTATCTAGACATTCTAGACAAATCTGTACAGCTGAGGGGTATGATTCTGCATACAGCTTACTACGACTCCCAAGATTCGAACCATGGCTGTGTCTTCTAAAAATAACACAGTGTACATCACAGTTGAGTGTGCTATATATATATTGCAGTGGATCTCTTCTCTGATTTCTGTTTATAAGTCTCCCATGGTTTTACAATCTGACCTGGTAATTACAACACTCTTATACATGGTTTCCTAGAGAGTTTTATTATGTAGCACAGTGTGGGTGACAGTGATGAGTACTATCTTATTATTCAGATAAACTGCAACACTAACAATGCCATACAATGCCAGACTAAACAGTACCAGTCCAGGATTTCAATCTTTTATTTCTAGGCACAGTTTTTGTATCTGACAGACCTGTGGTGGGTATGCTTGTTAATACTACCTGAATGTTGCCACACATATTACCAGATTCCATGTTATTATTATGCACATACATCTCACTCTGTTACTGCACACACTCTGGTCATAGCTTCACAACATGGGGGGTAGAGATGGGACATACTTTGCATATTACTCTCATAACATTTTGGTGAGTTGCTAGAGTGACAGGTTTGTTCTTATAGATATATATCTGACAGTCATGATGTCAGACAATCAGTTGTATGTCAGTATTTGCTGCCTAAACTTCTGGGATCATCCCACTGATTTGCCAGGGGGACAGGATGACAGGCAGGAAAATTAAGCCAATTATCTGAACTCTCTGACAATATCTGTACAGTTGAGGGGTATGATTCTGCATACAGCTTACTGCCATTCCCAGGATTCGAACCATGGCTGTGTGTGCTAAAAATACAACAGTTTACATATCAGTTGAGTGTGTTATTTGGATTATGTTGTCTATCTTTTCACTGTTTTCTAAGTCTCTCTCAGTTGTACAATATGACCTTGTGATTACAACAGTCGTATACAGACATTCCTACACATTTTATTTATGTAGCACAGTGTGGGTAACAGTGCTTGATACAACAGTACTATTAAGAGAATGCAACACTACATTACCATATGATACCAGAGTAAACACAAGGAGTCTAGGAGTTAGACCTTTATTGCAAGGCTGTTACCCTTTTATTTACATAAAACCTATATGAGACTCTTCCTGCCATATTGTCTGGTTTATTCAGTACATCCCATACACAGTACAGGTTTTATACTGGCAATTAACTTTCTACTACTTTTAAATTTATTTCTTATGACAGCACATGCAAAATTATTATTAACCTGCCTCGCGATGCAGCCTCTGCAGCCTACAGGCATGGGCTTCCTGATTCACAGCCCACTCTGCTGCCGCTGTCAAGGACATAAGTGGTACATAAGCACATAGGTGGTAATCCATTAAGTACAGAAGAAGTAATTAGGGACCTGGGGACCCAAGTTGATAGCAATCTCTCATTTGACAACCACGTGGACAAAGTGGTTAGAAAAACATTTTATATAGCCCACCTAATCATGAAGGGATTCACATCTAGATCAGGGGAGGTCATCGTGCCTCTTTACTCATCCCTCATCAGGCCCATAATTGAGTACAATGCCCCTTTTGGGATGTACCTTACCAGACACCTGCAGCAACTGGAAAGACCCCAAAAGTACCTCACCAAGAGGATCAAAGGGCTCAAACAGATGCCATATGCTGCCCGGTTAAAGAAACTCCAGCTCTACTCAGTGGCATACCGCCTGTTCAGAGGCGATCTGTGCCTGACGTATAAAGCCATGTCCAACCCGGAATTAATGGACATGCTGCACCTCAGAAAATCCAAATCCCATCGAGCTATGCTCTCGAGAGACTTGAACCTCAGCACTGAAATAAATAGGACATGCTGGAGGGACAGATTCATAACCCAGAGGCTCCCTTCACTCTGGAATAAAATCCCAGTCCAGGTTAGGCAGAGTCCCTCACTGACTCTCTTCAAAAGGAATCTTAATGAGTGGATGGGCGATCGTAGGTTTACCCCGGGTATCACTTCTGTGTCACTGTTAGACAGAGGCACAGTATACTAACCTCGAAAAAGGGCATAGCAAAATAAATTTTAAATGGGTGGCGAAAGCCAAACACATTCTGGCTAGGCTTATAAATGCCCTAGGACAGATAGCCTAGTATGAACCTATGAACCTATAAGAGGAATATTTAGCCATACCTATCCATAATATTCATGAGCTGGTAATTATTAAACAGGTAGTAGAATGATACTTATACATGCTGGGACATCACCCCTCTGCCTAGCTTCTTGGAACCACTGATCCAAGAGTTCCCTCTTCCTCGGTTTCAGGTTGGCATAGTGATGCAACTATTTAAAGTGTCACATGTTAAACATCAAATAACATTTAAAAACTCAATTAACATTTAAAAGCATCTAAAAGCAAAAGCTGCAGATATTTAAAAAACATTTACATGAATTTTTAAATAAATACAAGTGTTTAAATGTTAATTGATGTTTAACATCACCCAATTAGAGTTTCACACCACACATATCACTTACAAACCAACACCCTTCACCACACCCTTACTATCACTCATTATTAGTACATCAAACCCACTTACTTTAAGTTACTACCCTTAAACACTCTTCACCAGACATGATGAACTATAAACAACAGTCCCACTTAATAAAAGCACTACTCTACCTATGTACTATCATCACCTTTCTCCTGCTCTCCTACCTCTCCTCTTACCACACTCAACTACATATCAGCACCCCCTCACAATGGAAAAACAAACCTCTATCCACTCCCCTGAAACTTTGTAACGTCCCTATCACACCAATAGACCTCACCTCCTCCAGATCAGTCTCTTACTCCCACTACAAACTGTCAGTCAGAACTAACCCTCACTCCTCATTAAGACATACTAAATTACTACACAAACTAACTAAACTGTTTCTTCACCTACTCCACAAACTCATTCACTGTGGTGACATTCACCCTAATCCAGGGCCCACCACAACACCCTACACAGACTCTAATCAGCCAAACCCCCAATACTATAGACCTACCTCCTCTCTCCTCTTCATTAACATAAATGCAAGAAGTATACTTAACAAAATCCAGGACCTTCACGCTCTTCTAGCTGTGTATAAACCAAAAATAGCAATGCTAACTGAAACATGGCTTAAACCAGAACACCATAATAATGAGATTATAGCCCCTGGCTATAACATAGTATGCAGAGATAGAGTAGAGAAAAAGGGAGGTGGCATAGCAATATTGTTCCAAAATCATCTCAACATTGAACAAATTGATTATAGCACCCAAGAAATCAAAGATGTTAAACTAATCCTTGTTAAATTAAAACTAAACTCAAACAAACATATCATTATTGCAGGTGGCTACATTCCACCAGGCAATAACACTACTATAATGGAAAACCTGCTAAACTGGATCTGAAACTCCATGCCACAAGAAACTGCACTATTAGATGACTTTATATTGACTGGCTGAACTGCTCTAGCCACACTCCAACTACCCACATTAACCTCCATAGATTTACCCATATTATATCCACCGCAACCAGAACAGACAAAAACCTTAAAACGCGAATCCATCTTAGACTGGATTCTGTTATCTGACCCCATTCTAGCATGGCACTCTGGCTGTCTATCTGATAATTTAAGTGATCATCAACCAACCTACCTAATTTGGAACAGACCCCATTACATAAGCCAACCCAACCTCAGAGTAATACGTAACAAAAAGACCTTTAAAACAACTGACTTCATCAATTCACTTCAAAGCTGTAATTGGACACCCCTAAAACTACTATCTCTAGATGACGTCGTACAGTACTTTAACTCCACTTTCCAACAAATCCTAAACTATCATGCCCCCACCAGAACTATAAGACTAAAAGCTAACTATGCTCCATGGCTAACTAAAGATACTAAGACTACAATGAAAGAGCAGGATCTGGCCTGGAGTCAATATCAATAAAACAAAACCAGCAATCTGAGGCAAACCTACCAAGAACTTTGAAACAAAGCCAAAAAACAAATCAAACTAGACAAAAGTAACTACTACAAAAACATGCAGGAAAAATATGCCAACAACCCTAAGAAAGTTTGGGCTACAATAAATGGCATAATCCACCCAGGTAAAGCCACCACCCCAACCCCAGTACTACCAAACAACCATGACAGCATTCCCACACAATTTAACAATTTCTTTACCGAAACAGTCCAAACCCTTACCAATGCCCTCAGTACCACTGGCAGCCCTATACCAGGTGCTAGCAAAACCCACCCTACTACTCAAAACGATACCACCAACTTTTCCCTACACCCTGTACCCAATAAAATTATTTCAAAGCTCCTTAAGAAACTCAAACCAACCACACTAGCTGCTGACACCCTACCAGCCGAATTCCTTCAGATAGAAACAATGCCATAGCCTATCCCATGTCCATCCTTATAAACAGGTCACTTGTAGAATTCAAAGTCCCCACCCTGTGGAAAACATCACACATTATTCCACTGCACAAAGGGGGCAACTCCTTAGAACTCACCAACTACTACCCAATCACAATGCACTCACCTCTATCCAAGATATTAGAGAGAGTTGTACATTCCCAACTACTTCGGTACCTCTTACAAAACAACTTAATCTCCAAAACTCAGCATAGCTTTAGACCATTCCACAGCACCACCACAGCATTACTATCATTTACAGATACAGTTAACCACAATAGAAACAAGGGACTATTTGTATCTTCCATTTTCTTAGACTTATCTAAAGCCTTTGACATGGTAGACCATAACATTCAGGGGCGGCTCGAGCTATTGGACTTCAGGACTGCAGCCCCCCAGGCTGTAAAATGAAAACAACAGAAAAGTAGCTGCAAATCCTGCGCATGTGTGCTTTTCCCTATGTGTTGTCCAGATTGCCATCTAACCAGTCCGGATTACAAAAACAAGGAATTCATTGTTGATGCCCCAGAAGTCTATGTGATTTGTAACTGCATAGACTGCAAGGAGAACGGACTGCAATGTCCGCAGTCTGGCTCCCCAACACTCCCGACTCCCGGCTTTACAGAACAACTGATTGGCTCTGCACTCCTGGCTGATATCTGATTGGCTGGCTCCCACTGCTGGCATGCATGCACACATACTCTTGGACTGAGTGCTACTTGCAAGGGAGTAATGGCAGCAGACTAAATGCTACTTGGGAGTAATGGCAATGGACTGAGTGCTAATTGGCAGCAGATGTGTAAGTAATTTAATGCAGACATTCTCGTTCAGAGTCGGAAGCTAGTGAAAATGTGTGTGTGTGTTGGGTGTGTGTATAATGCTCCAATCCAATATCCCGGGTGGCTAGAGTTATGCAGGCTGAGGCTCAAAACCTGCACCTTGGATACAGGTAGCAGCAACAGCCTGAATTCCCTACCCACCACCATTGCAGATTTTTGCCTCACATGTTTCTTCTCAATGTGATGACACAGGCATTTGAATTTCAGACTTCATATTCTTCAGAAAATACATTGGTAACACTACACAAACCAAAACCTTTTATTCTAGAAATGTTCTAAGTTTATAACATCAATATTTGAAAACTGACCCTATTTTTGGGGCTGTATTCTCCCATTATTGGCTTTGTGCTGGTTTTTTGTGCTAAGAGGTTGAGAGCTTTGGTGAGAACTGAGAACATAATTCATTGAATATGTTTGGGGGCTACATTCCCCCATTATTGGCTTTGTCCAAGTCTTTTGTGCTAAGAGGTTGATAGGTATGGTGAGAACTGAATTCATTAAATAATAGCCATTTAAGTTTCAGTCTTCATTTCTTTTAAGAAACAGCTTATGGCATAGTCTGTTTTGTGCTAAGAGGTTGAGAGATATGGTGAGAACTGAATTCATTAAATAATAGCCATTTAACTTTCAGTCTTCATTTCTTTTAAGAAACAGCTTATGGCAAAGTGGTATGGTGCTCTGATTGTAGTTCATAGAGTCCTCTGTTCAAGACTTGGCAGTGAAATGCATGGTGGTAACATAACATTTTATTCTAGCAACTTTCCAAGATTATTCAAGCAGTTTTTAAAATGTGTCTCTGTTTTTTGGGCTTTTGTGTCCTTCTCCCTCCCAATAAATTTTGGCTTTTTCCAGATTTCTTGTGCTGCAAAGTTGAGAGATGCAGTTGAGTGTCGAGTGGATTTTACAAGGAGCTGACAGCTTGAAGAGACGTTTAGTACTGCTTATGCTGAGTTTACTTGCATTATTAATAGCACAACAGGTAATGTACTTGCTTTCAATACAGAAGGCTGTGGGTTCTACTCCCACAGTATGTAGATGTGTTGCTGATACTGTACTGTGCTGTACTTTTAAAGGGGGTGGATGTTGCAGTCCTGAGAATGTCCTCTTTGGTCGGAGGTAATAGTAACTATGAACCTGTTATCAGTTTGCCATCCATTCCCTACTGAAATATTACTAGCTTATCATTTTTTAAATGTAACATAGGCAATGTATTCCTCAAGGCAACAGGCACTTTATTTGTAGATGAAACAATGAAATATAAAGTTGTTTGCTAGCAGCAAACTCTACATTAGCTACAGATCTCTTTAATGTGAATTATTTACTTCAGCAGAGATTGTGCATATTTACTGATACTGGTGGATTGTAGAAGTTTGAGTAGACTTTTATGATGGGAATGTTCTGAATTGGGCAGTTTGGCATTATTGGTACATGCATTTTGTTTCACTGTTTACTGGAAAAATGTTCAAAACAATAAATTTAAAATTCCCTCTAACTACTGTACTGTATTATACAAGGAATATAATTTAATGCAAATCAGGAAGGTGTTTATTGATTATCTGATAAGCTCAGGTATGCCCCCTCCCAGTTCTTGGTTGGATGTGTTCGATTAGGAACCAGTTAAATCAACTGTCTACTAGCGCAAATTTGTTTTGTTGCTGAATATTTTAACTGAGTCTGAATGCTACTGAAAGTGATGAAGCCAGATTGAAGAAATCACTTCTCTTAGATATTCATTTTTTTTGGGGGGGGGGGGTACTTATTGTCCACACTTAGGGAGCCAAGTTCATCGTGTAGGATTTCTGCCACACAATTCTCCCGGCTGAACTATACATTTCGACTGTCCAGATTTTTGCAGAATGAATAAATTTTTTCTTCTTATTTTTGCTTTGTCCCTCATAAAATTTGTGGTTTTCTGGAAAAATCATTTAGGACTGAAGTCACTTAATAATGACAGATATTGAGTTTTAGACTTCATACCCTTCAGAATAATGCATGCTAAAGCAATACCTGTTATTCTATCAACTAAGTTTATACAAGAGCAACGTTTAGTACTGTTTTTGTTCCCCCAATATATTTGGCCTTGTCCAGATTTCCTGCATTAAGAGGTTGAGTGGTATGTACAAATAAATCATTTTATAGAATTAGGTATATCCAAACCTCTCAGCTATCCCTGATTTTGGCTCAAAATGTTGCTCTACCCCTAATAACCCTCGGCAAAATGGCAATTTTGGAAGAAACGTGGAAGGTTTACAATTAATAAATAATTGTAATGATAATAGTTACAGATTACTTTTACTTTAGAAATGCATGTAGATTCTCTTATTTTGTCAGCTGCTCAACTTAGTATTAATATTAAAAAAGTGTCTGTGTTTTTGACAGGTTCCTACCTGTATTGTGTGGCTATTTTATATTTTTGCATCACATTTTTGGTCCGTTTTTCATAAAATTGTGGTTTTCTGATAAACCACTGGCAAATCGTTAAAGACTGAAGTTAGGAATAATGACAGACATTTGAGTTTCATATTTCATACCCTTCAGAAAATTCATACTAATGCAAGACCTACTATTCTCCTATCTATCTAAGTTTATAAGAGCAATATTTAAAAATTGTCCTTATTTTTGGGCCTTTGTCCCACTTCTGTTTATGGCTTTTTCCAGATTTCTTGCTTAAGGTTGAGAGGTATGACAAATATGTCAGGGCCATCACAGTCAGCCAGAGACATTTCAAATTGTGACATACTTGTTATACCCTACTCCCCCATGCAGTGACTCTGGATGTGTCCAAGCAAGGCAAGGAGCAGTTATGCAGTGTAAGTGTGCAAAGTATCCCACCATCCAAGTTAGACACAAGTACTACAGTGGATTTTCATCTATCCTTGATTTTGCAGAATGTTCTGGTTTTCTGTCATATTTTATACTGTTGATTTATGCTTCTTCTTATTCAGAAAATGCATGTTATTGCAGTGCATGTTGCTCTGTTTAAGTAGCAATGTTCTAATGACCATCAGGTAAGCATGTCTGAGACTGTAAGATGCAAGTAAGCTTTAATAATCATACTGTTAACGAATTATCAACATTGAAAGTCATTTGGTGTTGCCATGCAGAGAATATTTACATAGCTAGATAACGTATAAGCCTTAGGTATTGAAATGCATATCACAATATTTGTAGTAAAGGACAGGATTACAGTATTTTCAGAGTCTCATTACATTTGTTGGAGACTTGCAGTCATCTTTGCAGGCTTTACCTGTAAACTAAACAGAATGCCAGTCTACAATGTGTGGTCCATAACTTGTGCAGTAATTCTTCTAAGCAATTTATCTTGAGCTTGTTTCTTATCTGCTGTTCATTTTTTACTTTGATCATGTTTTCTCCATGAAACAAGTAGATGGTTGTTGTCAGGCAGCATCGCTGCAGGTCTTTCTTGGATAAGAAACATTTTTACAAGTGGGGGCAATCTGTATCACAGAGATTGCTACTTTCAGCATGTTACTTGGTACGTTTATAAAGCTGAATGAAAATTATAATTAGAACTGCATTACAAGCAGAAGTGGTTTAAGTTGAGTGCTGCTTTTTTTTATACTTTATATCGACTGGCATTCCAGTAATGTATTAAAAAGTAGGTTTTTTTTTTTTATGCTTCACAACCTTTTTGTTTCCATCTAGTATTAAGTAAGCTGTCATGTAGCCAATGCATTAAAATTTTTTTTTTTATTCTCAACTTCCTTTTGTCTTGATTGGACTCTCATAATAAAGGTTTGGCACCCAGGGCAGCGTATTTAATTAAAGTTCTGGTTTTGTGGTTTTGAGCATAGCTCTGCCCCTTTCTATTTGGCCACACCCCTTCCCACTGACCCCCACCCATTCAGCTGTCTCCTGCAGCCCCTCTTTGATTTGAAGTCGCCAGCCGCCACTGATAACATTCTTCTCCAACCTTTATCTAACCTAAGCCACAGCTCCTCCACTATATCATGGTTTACTAGCTACTTATCTGGTTGACAGCAAGCAGTCCTATGGCATGACCAGCTGTCCCCCCTGCTACCAGTATCCATAGGTGTCCCTCAAGGATACATCCTTGGCCCACTATTGTTCTCACTATTCACCAACCAAATCAATTCCTCCTCACTCACAGCATCAGTAGTACAATATGACACCACCCTTATAAGTGCTGCCCCCACCTTAAAAGAGCTGCAAATCCTCACCCAAAACACTTTTACTCTAGCTGAAACATGGTTCACAAGCATCACACTTATTCTTAACCCCCAAAAAACTAAATTAATTATTTTCGGCCCAGGTCATGCTCCCCCCCAACAACGCTTTCACCATTCACTCCAGAGATAACATTCAAATCACTCCAACTGCACACACTAAACTCTTAGGTGTAGAAATAGACAATAACCTCAAATTTGACATCCATATAGCACAAACCATTAAGAAAGTTAATAAAAAACTAGGAGTTCTCTATAGGAACAAACACTTTATAACTAAACAAACCAAAGCTACTATTGCAAGAACTCATCTCTTATCCATCCTTCTCTATGCCTCTCCCATCCTTACTAATCTCCGCCAGAGTGATCTGAACAAAATGGAATCTTGTTATAACAAAATAACCAAGTGTGCTACTGAAACCTCATACAATTCCCACCACTGTCTCGCCCTTACCCAACTCAATTGACTCAAGCTACCTCAACTACTTCTGTTTAATCAACTCACAATAGCGCATAATATTTTCTACCTTCCAGAAACCCCCCCTGCACTTCAAAATATAATTAACCCCCGCATCCCTACCAGAGCCTTACGATCTAGTCCTCAGAACCTAATAAGCATTATCAGACATGAAAATGATGCTGGTAAATCTCTCTTTGCCTGCACTATTGCCAAAATCTGGAACTCACTACCTAGCCAAATAACCTCCACTACCTCCACTATTCAATTTAAGAAACTCCTGAGAACCCACTTCTCAAACAATTGGATTTGTTCATGCTACTCCCCAGGTTAATTTGCACCAATACCATGTTCAAGGATTAATTTTAAATGCTCACACTATTTGCTGTTTGGCATTAATTTATCATTTATTACATGTTATATATTTGTTTGGTATCCGTGATTCATGTGTACGTATACTGTTTGGGGTACTTGTGTTTACTGGGGGATTTCACTACTTTATTACAATGACACTTCACATCTGGACTTAATACAGCACTCCAGTTTACATATATATGTTATGTAGTAGGTTATACAACATAAAACTGTTTATAGATTCCTTTCACGTGTAAATTGTGATTTTGCTATAGTGAGGATTTGTTTGGGTATACCTCAATTTTATGTACAGCTGTGATGGCTTACTGCTTAGCTGCTGTGACTATAATGTACAGGGTCCTGGGTTCAAGGCTTGTTTGTTTTGTTGCTTGGCAGAACATGGGCTGTTTGTGAGTAAGGCACTTTTAAGCAGCTGTAAGTGGGTTTGCATGATGGTAAGCAATGCTAACGTTTGGTTAAATATGCTTACAGAGAGTTAGCTTCAAAATTGCTTAACCTGTGTGCATTGCTTACCCTCATGCAAATAGGCTTAAACCCATGTACTAATGCTTAAAAGTGCTTACTCTCGCTTACCCCCACACCCATTTAGAAAGAAATGAAACATAGGTCTTGGAAAAGTGGTAGATTTGGACACTCTATGGATTTATCATTCATTACATTCTAACTTCATTTAGTATCCCTGATTCATGTGTATGCATATTGTATGGGACACTTGTGTTTGTCTGTGGATTTTACCACATTATTGCAATGACACCTCACATCTGCACTTAATGCAATACTCCAGTTCACAAATATATGTTATTTAGTAGGTTATACAGCAAAATAAAAATGTTCATAAATTGCTTTCACATGGAAAATGGAACTTACTACAGTACGGATTGAACCAGGAATGACTGTTCTTAATGTGAGCACTCTGACCACTACACTATTGCAATACTGGCTCAACCAAATATATATTGCTATTTATCTTCTTGTGCTATTTAAGCTACAGTATGTGTAGCTAAGCAATGGGCAAACCCACGCAGCTATGGTTAAATTTAATCTGTTTGATAAAAAAAATTCTAGTGTTATTTTCTCTAGGAAGGGACAGGTTTCACTTATCGCTGTGGATTTCTGCATGCATCTGCACATTTGACAGACATCCTAGCAACCCCCCATACCTCTCAACCTCTTCATGCAAAGTATCTGGACAAAGCTTGACAAACTGAGGTACAACTAAGGGCATTTTTTAAACATTGCTCTTATAAACTTAGGTAAGTTGCTAGAGTAACATGATTTGTTTTAATATAATGTTTCTGATGGATTTGGTGTCTGAAACTCAATTGTATGCCATTATTTAATGACTGCAATACTGACATCATCCCAGTGATTTCTCAGGACAAATGGGGTACAGGCCAACTCTATGGGTGACTAATCTGGACATTCTGCAAAGATCTGTACAGTTGGGAGGTATGCAACCCCCTATGAGCGTTCTCGCTCATTGTAATTGCTGAATGGCAATTCTTGAGTGCAGGGGCATGTGTATTGTGAGAGCTCTGCTCTCAGACACACCCCCTGCACTTGTCCATGCTCCGTGTCCATGTAGGAGCAGAGGCATCGCGCCTTCATTGCTGTGCATGGCGTGCTGCCGTGCTGCTCTTTAATGGTAGTTTCCATGCAGGAACCAGCTATTCCTGCATTGAACCTTACTGAATCCCAGGGCCTATTACATAAGAGATTATTAGCTAACAAGGTAACTTCAATTTTTGTTTTTCTTATGTGCTGGGTAATCTTTTCCTTTTAGGAGTGCGCTATGACTCTTTAGAGTACATTAAGGAGAGTCTAAATCTATTGTTTTAAGCATCAGACAGTGATAATGATACATATGCTGTCTTCTTCTCATCAGATACATATATTCCTCCCTAGTCATCCGGTCAACTCAAATTTAGGAAGGAATTAGCAAGTGTTTTACTAGACAGCAAAAAATTAGTTTTCGGAGCGAGATGAGAAGCAAAAATGCAGCTGCAGAACAGTGCATTAAATTGATGACAGATGCAAGTAGCATCCTATTATGTTAAATAAATGGCAACAGAAAGAAAGAGTTTGCCGTCTCCTTTTGATTGCCACATGTTACGCAGTAGAAACCAGTTGCCATAAGGTTTAAGGACTTTGCTTCCCATACACAAAGTACAAGGGCCAATCCTGACCTCCAGCCAATGCCTCTGTGTAGTTTACTTGTCTGTGTATCTCTGTGGGGTTCGTACCACCTCTGTAAAGCATGCTGGATGTTTCTACTTCAAACTCGCCCAAAATCAGAATGGAGTTCTGGGCAGCGGGAAGAACATGACATTGACTGTGCACTGTGTCAGGGCTATCTATTTGATAGCAAAGAAAATGGGCTCTAGGTGATTTGGTCACAAAAATGGGCATGTTTGTTTGCCAGTGATAAGTCAGTTCAGGACCTGGCCTACTATGACCTACCCCAAGGACCTATGCTAATGGTGGGCGGGGCTTGTGTCCTCCTATTGACAAGTGTGTGTCTGCCATAAAGTCCAGCAGCTCTTGGTTAATAAGCTACTGCCCAGCTGGTGTCCAGTTACCAGCTTGAGGTACCTGAGATAGCTTTGCTAAGTGAAAGCTGGATGTAAAAAACAGTTGACCTGCCAAATATGAACTAAAGACTGCTACACTCAATATAGGTTCTGTGACAGGATGCAGCTTGGAAGTGGATGACATGATGGTAAGAAGGTGGCTGGACTTCCTGTGTATCCAGGAGAAAGACAGAAGGGCAGTACAGCAAAGCCACTTGGCTTGGGATCAAGCATCTACTACTCTGAGGATGACAGACTAGAAATGATATGGAAAATGTGGTGAGGGAGAGCCTTCAGAAGACAGTGAGGGATGTCATAAGAATTAGGGACAGACTCATGTCAATTAGCCCTGAGTGTAAAGATAGGGAATTATTCATTATCTTTGCCCATGCCCCACAGAAGGGTTGTGTTAGTAAAAAAGGTGCATTCATACAGCAGTTGCAGTACCTTAAAGCAGGAGAACATGTGTTGATACTGATAATGGGAGAATGTGGATGCCCATATCATGACTGATAGAAATGTGAACTGCCTGGGTCGACATGGGTGGGGCAACAGGAATAAAGAAGCAGAGGCTATTCTAGACTTTTTTCTGGCAGATAGCTTGATGGTGGCCAACACATGTTTTTGCAAGAGAGAGACAGTCACTGAAGCACATACAAGAATGGCCAACATGCAACTAAAACAGACCACCTCCTAGTATGGAAGGATTCCTATTACCTTATTGAAAAGCCATAATATCGAACAGCTGTTCATCAAACCAGAAAAGTCAAAAGCTGAAAATAACGAAAATGCAAATGAGCAAATTATTTTCCTGGGAAAGAAACCACTCGGCCATCCTTGTGAGTTTGCCCATTTCCCCACTGTAGTGCGATCTTGGAGTTGGTATATTTAGTTAGGGGGGTGTGGGGGCACAGCCCCCCATATTGGGGGGTGTGGGAGGCAAAGCCCCCCACTTTGTTATGTTTAGATTAGTGTGTAGTTGGTGGTAGGGCTAGCAATTTCTTTCCAAGGGAAATAATTCGCTCATTCGTGTTTTCGTTATTTTCAGCTTTCGACTTTTCTGGTTTGATGAAAAGCCATTCAATATTATGGCTTTTTAATTAGGTAATATACACCTGTATGGAATGGGCATCGGAGTAGAATCAGAGGTTATGAAGTCATTCCCAGTGAAACATTGGCCCACGGCATAAAACATTGGTGGCCACAATCAGCATCAAGCGGTGTCCACAGAAGGCTCTAAGGTCAGCAGAGATTAGACCGAAGACCTGGAAATTGACCAGAGAGAAAGCAGAATGGTTCAAGCAAAAACTCAGGGCTCTAGCACCTCAGGAAGAAGAGGTGACAGGTTGATTAAAGAATAATGGTAGTGTCTTGAAACAGCATATATGAGGACTATAGAACAGATATGTGGCGGAGTCACATATGGAAATAAGGTACATAAGGAAAGCTGGTGGTGGAATACAGAAGTCCAGTGGTGCAACCAGTACTTCTGCATTGTATGGAAACCTGGGCAGTAATGTCAGAGCAGACAAGGAAGTTATAGGTGATGGAGATGAAGTGTCTGAGATGGCTGCTAGCATGCAGACTGGGACAGATGAAGAAATGAGTACATCAGAGCAGAAGCCAAAGTACCTGTAATTACAGAAAAGGTGAAAGAGAGCATATTATGGTGGTTAAGGTACATATGCAGGAAAGCAGAGGACAGTATGGTATAGAAGATTTAGGAAAGACAGGAAGAAGGATAGAGGAAACATGGATGAATTGCAGAAGACAAGACTTGTGACAGTCAAGCATGAGGTAGGAGAGGAACAGTTGAAGTGACACCTCAATCCCACGTAAAAATTAGAAAAAGGGTGTTTTTAATGATGATGATGATATAGAGGCAATTACTATTGCCATTATATTTCTATCTAGATGAATCTGAGATGGTGTTTCATATGTGTATAGTGACACTGGGTCCATTGATTAAAGTAGATGTGAGATGAACTGATGCTAGTCTGCAAGTGTTAAATCCTCCTCTTTAATTTTCCCTATGCTGATGCATCCTGGATTATTGGAATAGTATGTGTCTATTTCTGTGTGTACTTTATATATATATATATATATATATATATATATATATATATACATATATATTGGGAGTATATCTGTATTGATGTGTTGGGCGTCATGCACTTGTGGATGTGAGTGTGGAATGTGTGTGTTGCACGTATGCATGTCTCTGTTTTTGCATGTGAGTCTGCATTTATGAATGCAGGCATATACTTGAACTCTTGTTTATATGTGTGTGTGAACGTGTGTTCTTTTTGTGTGACATGTATGCAGCACCCTGCCACATGCAAGTATCAGTGCATACTAAAACCAACACCTCCCCTCATCTACAATGCAGAACACATCCAAACTGTGTCCCACCCCATTTCCTCTCTTCTGAAGACGAATGGTTCACTCATGAACCTCATATATAAATATCGTCTCATAGACGAGGGCAAAACTGTGCACATAGCCTATCTTGACTTGGCCAACACCTTCAATACTATCCCAAATTCGGGCATCATTGACAAACTAGCCAGGTTGAATATCAACCACTGTGTTGTCGGGTGGGTTGAAAACTGGTTCACAGATCGACAACACTCAGTCAAAGTGGGAGACTTTGCCTCTATCAGCAGACCTATCCCCAGAGGGGTCCCATAAGGGTCATTGCTGGGCCTGTTCCTTGTTTGGCATATACTTCTCAGAAGTCGAGGTCAAAATAGAGGGTCTGTGGCTAACCAAATTTGTGGATGACTGCAAATAAGGTGCTATCATTGAATCCTCTAGTGATGTCAGTGTACTTCAAAAGGAGATTAAACAGATCAATGATTGATGTCAAACTAAACACCAAAAAATGCATTATCATTCTCTTTGGCAAAACCAATGTCCCTGCTGATTATAAAATAAACAATACTACCCTAAGTACCAATTCAGTAGTGAGATATCTGGGAACACAAGTTTACTGTGACCTCAGCTTTGACCACCATGTGTCTACTGTGGTGAGGAAGGCATTCTACATAGCTCACTGGATTAGCAAAGGCATTGCTTCAAGAGCAAAAGAGCTTATAACTCCCTTGTACTCTTCCCTCATCAGGCCAATAATTGAGTACAATGCTCCCTTAGGTATGTACCATACCAGCCACTTGCTGCAAATTGAGACACCTCAGAGATTTCTAACTAGGAAAATTCAGACTCTCCAGCACATGCCTTCCTTGGACAGACTGAAGTCACTGTCACTGTAGTATCTGTATATAGTGTCACTGTATAGACTACTTAGAGGTGACTTATATCTGGCTTATAAGACTGTCTCAGACCAAAATCTAATGGAAATGCTGTACATCAGTAAGTCAAATGGGACTAGAGTCCATTCCAGGGACCTCAGTCAAGTCTGCAACATAAACAGGACCTGCTGGAAAGACAGATACATCTCTCATAGTTTGCCACTCCTCTGGAATAAACTTCCAATCCATATCAAGCAGAGCACCTCCATGACCCTGTTTAATAGCAACCTGGATAACTGGATGGTAAACCATAAATTTCTACCAGGGATTGCCCCTGCTTCTCCCCTACATATTGGTAGTCATTGGTAGAAAAATCTTGGGCAGAGATAACATCTATCATTTAGTATTATATTAGGATTTAATAGCTACGCTTGTAAAGACACGTAAAGACCCTTGGTTCAATAGCCTAGTAACATCCTATGAACCTACAAACCTATGACTCTATGAACCTATGAAACTTTGCTTATACTGAAGCAGATTCCCTGACAGTTCATAAACTGAACAGGTGTTTTATCTGCATTCACTTGGGTAAATGAACATAAAATACACTTACTAAAAGGGATATCAGTGGATGTAAAGTTTAAGATAGATGATCAATTTAGTACCCTCCTTGATAGGAACAGAAATGTCAGCATTTAAATGAGATGATATTTAAAAGCATTTGCCAGCCAGACAGCAACATAAAGCAACATTAAGCATCCATCCATTTTCTATATCTGCTTTATGCAATTCAGGATCATGGGAGGTTAGCACCTGTAGATATGACCCACCCTAGAAGGCATGTCAGCCCACTGCATGGTACACTCCCAAAGGAGGAGACCAGAGGCTGCAGCAGAAGTTTACATGAATGTGGGGAGATTACCCAGCTGTATACATAAGGCAACATTACTAACCTCTGTATTGCCATATCATCCCAACATACTAACCTCCGTATTGCCGTATCATCCCAACAGCAATCTAATGTGATTTTTGTTTCTTTCTTTCAAGATGAGTACCTTAGATTTCCTAAACAAACAAAAGAAAAACGTTATGCACATGAGTCCTGAATTGTTCTAGTTCGAAACTCAAGAAGTCTTGAATCTGGGCACCACCTTTAGCTCATAAACCTAAGAAGAGCAGTAATAACAGAAATCTAGCCAGCAGTCATTTTTGAACAAAAAAGTCCCAAATCGTTTCTACTGGGAACAGTGTCATCCAATAGCATCTAATTGTCCCAACCAGTTCCCTTCCCACAGAGCAAGCAAGCAGATCCTAGAATAAAAGTTAAGATTTCAGACCTCCTATTTTGTTGGAATTTCATTTTATGATCTGGGTGAGTTGTGTGTATTTGTAATCTCCTGCTGGTCTCTTCCTCTTTTTCTGCCCCTCCTCTCCCTCATTCTCTCTCTCTCTCTCTCTCTCCCCACCTCCTCATCAATTTCTCTGGTGGATTGCATTCAGCTTTTTGCTTTGCAACCAGAACTATGAAGCTTGTGCTACTAAACAACTTACTCTGGCCAGTCTATGTCAGCTGTATCTTGGACACCCAGCTGCCTAACTGTACTGAAAGCTGTGCTCTAAGAGATCCAGCCCTACTTCTGGAACACTCTACAAAAAAAGAATGTCTCATTCCCATTATTTGCATTTGGCATCAACTATCTAGACTGGATGAATTTTTTTCAGCATTCCTTGTCATAGCTGGTTTAGTACAAAAGAGCTTTTTAGGTAGACCAGATATATAGCTTTAAAAGATGAAAATGGTTAATAGCCATTTAAATATATACTTTTTACCACTGGATATTCTTTTATTTTTCATATTTTTAGTAACTTTAGTTATGGGAAATTTTCTCATAGCCTTTTTTGTGTAAGCAATACAAATACATTATTAATAACTTTCTTCTGTATGATATCCTGTGTAGCCCCAAAGCATGGTGCACTTGAGATTTTGACACTGATTACTGGTACAACCATATTATTATTATATGTTTATACAATACTAATAAAGCAGCCTTATGCCAGATTGTCAGTGCTTACATTTAATTTTCAATAACTTGCCATTGTCAAGCATGAATATTCAAGTATCACAATCAGCTATTTTATTCCATCTTAATCCCATGTTTAATTTAAAATCACTCAACATAAAACAAACATGCAGATTAACTACTTTTCAGACTAATTTCTGATCCAATCATGGATTATTAGTGACCATAAATTTTTAATTGCACTCTGGTACAAGTCTTAGCAACTGGGCCAATATCGTCTTGCCTTGTATTGGAGTTTACTTTATTCAATAGATGTAGATCTTTGGTACTTTGTTCCATTCTAATCAGCTTCAAGCTCAAATTCCAATGCAGCATCTTACACAGCCCACTTTAGTACAATGAGGTTCTGTTTTTCATCACTAAAAGTTCTCATTTCTATATTTTTAATCTCTGCAATCATTTTTTTCACCTCTGTTATTGATGGTTTGTCTTGGGGTTTCCATTTTTTAGCCATTATCTATACTAAAAATAGTAATGTTTTCACTTCTTTAGTACTCATTATTTTATAACAGCTCAAAAAAATCTTTATACTGTGGTTAAATTTTCTTCCAAATATAAGAGATAGTATATTATTCAAGTCATTTTGGTTCTGAAGCAGCTCTTTACATTCACCGAATATATGCTTCCAAGATAATCTTTTTGACCATCACATTGCCAATGTATGCCTCTTGTGTGTAGTAACATTCCTTTCAAGTTTTGTAGGGCTATAGAGACATTTGTCTAAATATTTCCATGAAAAAATCTTTATGTTTTCTTGACTTAGTTGCATGTATATGAGTAAAACATATTTCTCTCCACTGTAATATATTTAATCATTTATTCAGCACAGTTTTTATCTTTGTACTATATTATCTTCTCAGATCTAATATTGCCTCATATTCTCTACTTTTTCACCTTTGTGCCATTTTTTATCATCACTTATAAAGTCTGCTATTTGTGGTTTAGCAAAATTGCTTTCTGAATCCACATATCTTCCTGTCTTCAAATGCCAATGCATGGCCCTATTGTTATCTTACTGGCCACAGTGCCTATCATGTGCTTCCATCTGGACATATAGTCCATATCTTGACTCAAATATATCAATCTAGGTTGCGTGGTCTTATAGTATCCCTTCAGATATGGAAGCTTAAAATGACCCTTCTCCTTTGTCAGTGTTAGTTTTTCCGACTGCATTCTTCTATCCAAAGGAAACTCGTTGATTTCCTTTTTCATACTTTAGCATAACTGATCTCTCAATCTATACATATAACCCTGGCTACATTAAGAATAAGCAAAACCAAGCACATCTGTTTGCTTGTATCCTTTCCTCAGTGCCCATAAATAACAGTTTCTATAGCATTATCTTTCTTATAATCTTTTGAGTAGTTTCTTCCCCCGTTTCCTTCATTGCTTCCTCAACATCCTCTTTCAGCCAAATCCCGAAGCATCTCATCCTGTCATGACCCCGCAAAAAGGTAAAAGTTCCTTACAAAGTCATGTGTTTGGGCATAGTTCATTGCTATAGTCATTGCTTTTGCTTTATTTACATTATATTATGACACACTATTAAAATATTTAAATTTACTGAATGTAATTTTTATGTCATGTTCTAGATTAGTAAAATATATTATATCATCCGCAGAAAATGACATTTTTTCTTCTGTATTTCTCAGACTATATCAAATTATGTTTGACTATCATATGCCCTTGGCTAATGTCTCTAAATATAAAGTAAAAAGTAATGTTGTAAGTGGACACCCCTGCTAAATACTTTAGAAAGCTCACCACCACACTTCACCTAGCTTGAGCTCCTTCATAGATATTAAATAGTAATTTTGTCCATGTATAAAAACCTAAATACATCAAGAGATCTCTTCATAAATTTCCAACTAGTGCTGTCAAATGCTTTTTTGATAGGCAGACCTATTAGCTGTTATATATTGTGCACCCTTTTGAATCAAGTTTTTGCTAATATTGGGAAATGTGTGCCTATCCTCTCAAAATCCACACTGACCCATGTCTATTATTTTCAACAATATTTCTACCATTCTGTTTTCCAAAATTGTTGTAAACATTTTGTAATCATGATTAATAATCAAAATAGGTTTGTATGACTCCAGATCAAGGTGTTGTTTCCCTTCTTAGTATAACTACTAACACTGCTTCTTTCCAAGGCAAAGGCAAATCCCCACCCAGTAAAATATTGTTAAAAAGTACAGCCAGAATTTTATTATATATCCTTCTCCATTGTTTTCTGTTGGAATTCCATCAGTACCAATGTTTTTTCCATTTATTCTGGTTTCCTGTTACTTATTTAATGCTATTTCCTTTATTTTTGATGTAAATACCCCTATTTCTTATTCTTTTAACTGAAGAAGTTGCACTTGTCTGAAACATAAAAAAATGAACAAGCACAGGAATCTGTCTATTTCCAACCTCACCACCATGAGTGCTGAGGAAAAAAATAAAAAGCAAGGAAACTAGTGGGCTTAAAACTTCTTTGATGAGCTCAGTCACAATAATTTCCAAAAATCATGAAACCCAGGTAGTGTTCCAAAGCAACAATTCTTTATTTGTCATAGACAAGCAATCCTCAGTAACAAAAAAATCAGAAATATTTTAACAATGTTAAACATATCAGCTCTTATATACTTAGAAGTAGTTGTGGAAAATATACGTATTGTTTAATTTTCTGCCAACCTGTTCATGGCAAACAGTATAAGCAGGGCTGTAAAAGTGCATTTTAAAACAGCAAGTACCCACCCCCACACACTACTACTGATTAGATTAAACTAAGTCCTAGTAAAGGGAAACACTACCTACTTGCAACTCACATTCCAAGATCAGGCATTAAGAAAAGCATAACATAAAAAAAAAAGCATAACATATTTTTGGCTAACTAATGTAGTAAAGCCTTCATCAGATCTGTGACAAGAACTAAAATCAAGAAAAAACATATAGCTACCTAACCATAAACATAATCAAACTAGAACACTAAATATAAAATATATCTGTCTAATAGTAACTAGTAAATATCCATCCACATATATTAGTGCACATAAAAAAACTAAGTTATTAACAGCTTAGAAAAAATGTCAGTGCTTTGAAAAAAAAACTGTCATGACAGTTTTCATGTTAACAGCCACAAAACATGTTTATACAAAGAAAACTAGTAGAAAAACACACACAAATACAAAAAACAATGGATGAAGTAAACTAGTAATGTATAAAAGTGTGCAAGTGTGTGGATGAGTGTACACGAGCATCCATCAATTCATAGGTTCATAGGTAGGTACTAGGCTATCAGCTCAAGGGCCTAAGTAAGTCTAGACAACAAGGTTCCCTGGCATACGCCACCCAAGAAAGTTAATTTCCTGTGCCCCCTGTCGAGCAGAGCCAGAGAAGTGATCCCAGGGGTGTATTTCCTATTTCCCATCCACTCATCAAGATGGTAAATGGGGGAATTATACCAATTTTGCATGGTAAGAGTGGCATGAAAAAATCCCTGGTGTGATGCAATACATCTAATCAAAGCAAAATTGAGGTTAAAGTAACTAAGTATATATATATATATATATATATATATATATATATATATATATATATATATGTGTGTGTGTGTGTGTGTGTGTGTGTGTGTGTGTGTGTGTGTGTGTGTGTGTGCCTGTGTGTGTGTGTATGCATTTATACACATGCTACACATCATTTTATTAATATTAAGTATATTTTTAGTACATAAAAATATTCCTCAAAATATTCCCTAAAAAACCTTTAAAGATTGTCCCTCGGATTCAGCATGCTCTGTACGGAGTTCCTGAATAGTGCAAGAGCTGGTGCACACAATATGGCTGCCGATCGATCCAGGAACGAGCCCCCGAGAAGTACACAAGCCCGCCTACACTATTCTCACATGGACACCACTGCTATATGCTCTGTTGAAAACCATGCAAATGAGGTGAATTAGTGATCCAGGAAGCAGGCAGGCATCTGTGCAGGAATAGTGTAACCTGCAGAAATGTATTCGGTTACTAACCGAATACATTTCTGCAAATTACAAAACGGAGGCATGGCAACTCTAAAGAAAGCATGTGTTCAATGTAGTAGGCATGCCAATGGCCAAATATATGGGCATTGGCATGAGAAATAGTTGCAAAATTATAAAAAACAATGTTATTTTTTTTTTGGCTGATCTCGGCCGTTTAAGCATAAGTCAGTGGTGTGCAAATGGGACCGGCCTGAAAATAAGAAAAAAAGGTGGAAATAAGCTTTTAAACCCAAATCAGCAATTTGCCATAATAGTCAATGGCATGTATAAGACAACAATACCAGAGAATAGTGGTTGCTAAGGGGTAAGGCTGATTGTGAGTGTGGTAACTATGAATTTGCATTCTGTTTTATGCGAATGAGGGTATTGATACTGAATCACAGATTTCCGCTCAGTTTTAGCTTGCACCCAACCATGTAGGTGCAGTAACACCATTGTATAAGTCTAAGAGGTGGATGACCTCAAAAGGGGGAGTGTCATGCATGCTGTAAACTTATTGGAGCTCTGTGGCCCATGTTTGCCCTTAGCTAAGCACAGCTAAGGAAAGGGTGGGTCTGAGGCTGCCTAGCAGTGTTTACATTGCCTAAACGGGCGTGGGCACCAGGTTTTAAACAAACAAACAAAAAAACAGGAAATAGCAGGTCTGTTCACATCTGAGCAATGGGTATGCACACAGCATCTCGGGGCTTAAATGGGAAGGCAATGGGAAGGGAAAACAGCAGTAGGAAGGCAATCAAGGAGAACTAGCATAGCTGGCGGGTGAAATGCATCAGAATCAGCCAATTACACATGGAACAGCCTGGCGCACTACTATTAACTATGCAAACACCTTCCAGTCTGTTTTTTCCCACAAACTCTGCACCACCAGTGTACACAGATGGTGAAATTGTACCTGACAAAACTAACAAAATGTTAGGGGCTGCTGTCGCTCTCATACATCAATATTTGCAAGAGGCTGAGGGTGGTGAAGATGTGACTGCTGATGACCAACCCACAGTGAGGAGGAGAAGAGTGGACAGACTCAGGGTAACCTACCAGGGGCTACATGAGCTGTAGATAGTGGAGCGCTATAGGGTGGACAGGGACATTCTACAGCAAATTGTTGAGCTGTGCCAGCCACGCCTCACACACAGAACCAAGAGAGGGGAACCCATCCCAGTGGATACCAAGGTATGTGTAGGCTTAAGAATACTAGCCACAGGTACCTTCCAAAGGGCAACTGGGGATATGATGGGGATCTCACAGGCATCAGCATCCAGGGTACTCCACCAGTTCCTGGATGCCATGTCAGCACATGCAGGTGAGCACATATATTTCCTCAACACCCGTGAGGCATTGACCAGCAATATGCATCTCTTCCACCAAATATCAGAATACCCTAAGGTAGTGGTGCTATAGACTGCATGCACATACACATCAAAGCACCACCCAGCGAGCGGGGTAGGGTCTACATAAACCACAAGGGCTTCCCCTCCATCAACTGCAAGGTCATGTGTGATGCCCAGGGCACTATCTTGAATGTATGTGCTGGCAGCCCTGGAAGCTATCACGACTTCCACATCTGGCATATGACACAGCTGTACCAGTCATTTGCCAGTGGGGACATCCCATATGGTCACCTAGTGGGGGATGCTGGCTACGCACTTGAGCCGTGACTGATGACACCCCTCAGAAATGCATGCACACCTGAAGAAGAACTCCACAATGAGACACATGCACAAACTAGAATCATAAAAGAGCATGTGTTTAGGATGCTCAAGTCATGGTTCCGCTGCCTGGACATATCCGGTGGAGCCTAGCAGTACTCTCCAGCTACATGTACACAAATGTTCATGGTATGTGCCATGCTACACAATACCATCCTGTGGAAACAGCTGCAGCAGGAACAGCACGGGGCAAGGCCACACAGCCCCCCCACCATTGTCAAGGCCATCACATGCACAGAGGGACTCAGAGGAGGAACTACCTGAGCCTGCCCAAGTAGGCAGAAGGAGGCATGCCCTGGTCTTGGCAAAGAGGCAATGCATAGCACATACACTGACATGGTAGGAATTCAGGGAATGACACCTCTCTCTGACTCGCACATACAGTAAAAGGGATGCCAAACATGACACTACCTGTGCTTTACCATGTATAGGGAGTGTACTATGTGCATCCGTCACAGACAGACTACAACAGGTCTGGTAGTTGTATGTAACTTCTGAAGGGTAAGAAGTCTGAAACTGAAATGTAGGTCAATAAAACCTAAGATCTGTACTCTATTGATATACCTCCAGTCTGCATAATAGGTCAGAATACAAAATGAAATGGAAGCCAACAGACTACCTGAAATATCAGTACAATCATAGCAAATGTTTAAAGTCATCAGGTTTGCCCCCCCCCCCCCCACAATCCTATGTAGAAATGCAGTAACATGTAAATGTGAGGAGTAATAACAATGGAGCACAGATTACCCAAGCTGGCCCAATCTACAGGATAGATTGTTGCATGTGTACAATATGCAGGGGTCCGTGTGTTAGGTTGTTGTGTGTTCATTATTGTCTGGAAGTGGACAGCATGTAGGTATGGAGAGTTGTGTCTTGGTGGCCTATGGGCAGTACTGTGGATGACATGGCCATGTTCCGACAACTGCAGTGCTAACCACAATGCTTCTCAGCAATACCAATGTCAACAGTCGTCCATACTCACTGTCCAGATGTCAATATCTGTCACCGTCTGAAAGACAGACATATCATGAATGTGGGCCCATACATACGCACAGTACACAGGTGGAAGTACCCTAGACAGAGTACATAAAATGTAACTGTGAACTGCACATGACTTTGGAATTGTACATACAGGTTAGCAGCACATCAGTTGTCTGTGTAGTATGGAATACTGATGCAGTCTGACCAATCACTGGCAGACCACAAAAGGCACAGTTATGAAGTAATGAGAAACTGCCTATGTCCCCGCACAAGGCAGCATAAGGGGAATATCCCATGTATATCTGTGAGTCAGCTGCAAGTACCTTCCATATCACACATGTACTCAGCTCACCCCACCATCAGCCACAGGTTTATCACAGGTCATATCCTTGCTGTTGGGAATGAGTACAGTATGACCCCACTTCTGTATGGGAATACCCACAGAATGCAGCATGCTGAAGAGGTGTCACATGCAAGTGTGTCCCTAGGTGTAAATAGCACCCTGCCTGCATCCAGACCAATGAATTAATATGGACAGGAACTATTGCCATTAACACCTCACGCACTTACCCTGTCACCCCAGGGGAATCCACTGGCTCGCAGCCTGGGAATGTAGGAGTGACAGAATGCACTGGCCTGCTACAGATGGCCTGCATCACTACCAAATGGCCTACAGTCCTCTGACAAAGGCCTGTGCCTCACCAGTGGTGCCAATGTATGGTATCTCATGGGGTCCCAACTAACAACATAACACAGTCAAAAGAACACAAATGCAAGGCCATGGTGACAATTCCCAGTAACATGCCCACCATGTCCTATGGCAAGAACTGTGGACCAACCCCTAAATACTGCTGGGATGAAGGGCCAACTATAGAGATACTTCTCAGATATTGCTCGCATGTTAGGAAGAGGATAGAATAACAGAGTGGGGGGGAGTAGAAGGATGGACGCCATGGAGTGTGTGAAGTCTGAAACTCTGATGTGTGCCCATACTACCCCTGCCTGCAAACCCAGTAATGGGTGGCTACAAATCTGCTTGTAAACCAGAATGTGAAGGGGAACTGACCAGGCATATGAGCCCTACCTCTGGGTAACCTGGGTGAATCTGTACAGCTGAGAGGTATAGCCACAGCAGGATATGGCCATTCTGTTAAGTTGATATATGTACAAGAAGGGGATCCTCAGTCACCCCAAGGTGCTGGACCATTTACACAGACCCATCGGCAAGTGTCTGCAGCTATCCCTACAGAATGGCGTGAGTATGCAAGAATTTGTAGGCTGCAGACCACAATACTGGACACAGCTTCATTCATCTTGTATTTCCCAGGAAATAACTGTGAGCAAATAAGTATATTTGTCAGTAGCTGATGGCATAATACATCAAAGTGTAAAACAGTACATATGTATGAATATCTCTGCTAACACTAACCCTGTAACACAAGCAGCACTGACAGCAATAGTTACAGTATCCTACTATCTGTCACCTGTTGTGACTCTATATTGTCAACCTATCTACAGATATCCTGCAGAAACAGGTTGATAGCTGTAAGTGTAGAACACCAAACCCTGGACTGGAGTACAACCTACCTGGAATGGATTCACACAATCAATACAGAAGGTCATACTGGGCATGCTCCTACACTTAGAGAAATGAAGCCCATGTCTGACAACAGTGGACTATAGATATTTGTCATTGTCGGATGTCTGTGCACACACACCAAATTGTACACCATTCATGCTTTGCACACACATTGGATAGGAATACTCACACATATCCAAGACCAACACACTATAATATGTCAAACTTACACACACAGAGATGTGGGGAAGAGAGAGACAGACAGTGACAGAGAAAATTCCATTATGAGGCCTGTCCCACCTACCACACATCCAATTGGCTGATATAACATGATGTGCTGATGTCAATCACTGTAGACATTCCTTTTGGTAGACCTCAGCATATAGTGCCTGTGGTGCTTGTGATAACTGTGTAACACGATAGTATAAATCAGCACTTATCTAGCATTTGTATATCCAGTCCTGTCAAATGTAAAGTTGTGTGTGACTGAGTGTGTGTGTGTGTGTGTGTGTGTGTGTGTGTGTGTGTGTGTTTCCAGAGGAATGATTTATGGCCCATTCACACACACAACACTTCCCATTGCCCATGGTAGCACTCCTGCTGATGTCAGTCACATTGAAATAACCCTATGGCCAAATCTTAGCCCTATAAGCTATGTGGTGCTTGTGATACATGTATAATACTGTAGTATAGAAAACTAGTTAGATAGGAGTTCTAATCCCAGACATGGCAACTGGGAAACTATGTGTGTGTGAAAGAGAGTACTTGGCTTTGATGATACCTGATTTTATGGACATTCACACTTACTACTCTCCCCTTACCCCTCCTTTATCACTGCTGCTGATGTTATTCCCCTTCAAGATACCTTTGGACAGCTTTCCAACATGTAAGCTCTGTGGTGCTTGTGATAACTGCATAATACTGTAGCGTAGTATACTAGTTTGGTAGGAGCTCTAATCCCAGACAGAGCAACTGTGAAATTGTGTGAGAGAGTGTGTGTGTCTTTGATGATACCTGATTTTATGGACATTCACACTTATTACTCTCCCCTTACCCCTCCTTTAACACTGCTGCTGATGTTACTCACCTTCAAAGATACCTTTGGACAGCTTTCCAACATGTAAGCTCCGTGGCGCTTCCGATAACTGCATAATACTATAGTATAGCATACTAGTTAGATAGGATTTTTAATCCCAGACATGGCAACTCTGAAACTTTGTGTGTTTGTGTGAGAGAGTGAGTGTGTGCATATTTGATGATACCTGATTTTATGGACATTCACACTTACTACTCTCCCCTTACTCATCCGTTAGCACTGCTCCTGATGTTACTCACCTTCAAAGATACCTATGGACAGCACTCCAACATATGAGTTCCATGGCATTCGCTATAAATATGTAATGCTATAGTGTAGCATACTAGTTAAGTGGTAGCTCTAATCCTGAGTCTGGCAACTGTGTAAATGTGAGTGTTTGTGTGAGAGAGTGTGTGTATCCTTGTGGAGACCTGATTTTGTGGTCATTCACACTTCCCTTCCCCCTCCTTTACCACTGCTGCTGATGTCACTCAGCTTCAAAGATACCTAGACCCAGTTCTCCAGCATGTAGGCTCTATGGCTCGTGCCATAAATGTGGAACAATGTAGTATGAATAACTATATAGGTATGGTTTGAATCTCGTCTGTGGCAAGTGTTTGTGTGTGTGCATATGTTGACATATGTATGTCCGTACCTCAAAGATTTTGGCACCATTTACACCCAGTACACATCTCAGAGGCTGACTTTAGCAGTCCTGCAGATATCATCCACCTTAGAAGTACCTGTTACCACCTCTAAACCATGTAAGGTCAGTGGTGCATGTGGTAAATGCGTAACCATAATGGTCTGAAAAGATTGTTAGAGTTTTTAACCTCACCCCTGGCAAATGTAAATGTGCGTGGAGGGTAAAATTATTTTTGGGATCTCTCACCCACTACAACACCCGATGCCAGTGTTTACAAGGGCTGATGATGTTCCTCACCTTAGAAGTACCTTGGGACAACATCCATCTTATAAGCTCCGTGGGGTATGATACATGTGGTACACTTTAGTAGCAATACATAGCTAAATAGGGGGTTGAATCTCATTACTGGCAAGTGTGTGTCTGTTATTAGTATCATGTATGGGGATTGCTGTGATTGTGTAATAACAGGATCCATTGTGGGTGGATTTTGCTAAATTATTATGTTGAGGACCTAGTATATGTCACAATGTCCACATTACAAGTCCAACAGATGTCAAACACTACAGAAGTTGGTGTTGGCAATCCACAGCCCTAAATGTGACAGTATGGATTAGTGAACAATACAGGCAACCCTTCTATTCCCCAGAGAACACTCTCCACCCACGTTTCATACACAAACACACTTGGCTAGGCAACAACCGCTATATTGATAGTTCCCTGCATATTGCCTCCCAGATAGTAACCACGGTGTGATAGCAGTGGACTACATGCCTGTTGGCCACAACAGTGCCACTGACATCAGAAAGTACTTTAATGTGTTACTTCTCCTGACTGTGTATTATCCAGCAAGTAAAAGGACATGGCACCCTGTTCCATCCCCTCAGTAGCCAAATAAATGTGTACAGTGGCCCTTTTGCCATTTTCCCCACTGGACAGCTGCAACAACTGTAGAGTCTGCAAATGTTCCCCACAAAGGGAATACCATGCCTTATACACATGCCCTGTATGGACAGACACCACTAACACTACTAAATACCCATATCATACTGTCAATGTAGGAGCAATCATGACCTCAGTTACATAGCCAGGTCTCACCAAGTGAGGTCAGGAATGCTACATCAGAAGATACCGATCTGTCCACACAACATGCCCCAGAGACCTCAAGAACACTTCCACATGTCAAAGAACATGCATGTGGGACAGGTGCAGAACCCAGACACTGTCCATGTTATGGAATATAGATCACATACATGAGACACAGTGCACATCACTGGCCACCCACAATAGAAACCCAGATGAGTGGATGGTGAATACAATACCCACCCCTGGGGACCACTCCAGGGACTACACCCCTGAGCCACACTGGAGACTACTGTCGTGTGGCCTGATGCCAAAGTATTCCTTTGGCCTAGCCTTGTAGAGCCTTAAGGCCCATTCACCTACTACATACCTGTGAAGCAATTAACCTATGGATCTCAGTACTGGCAAGTGTGTGTGTGTTTGTGTGTGTGTGTGTGTGTGTGTGTGTGTGTGAGTGTGTGTGTGTGGAAATGAATGATTCTGAGGCCATTCACACTCACTACACCTCATATTGCCCTACTTTAGCATGCCTGCTGATGTCAGTCACCTTGAAATAACCCTTTGGCCAAATTTCAGCCCTATACATTCTGAGGCGCTTGTGATAACTGTGTAATACTGTAGTATAGCAAACTAGTTAGGTAGGAATTCTAATCGTGGTCCTGCCAACTGTGATAATATGTATGTTTGTGTGAGAGAGTGTGTGTGTGTCTTTGTTGACACCTGATTTTTGTGGACATTCTCACTTATTACACTTCCCTTATCCCTCATTTAGCACTGCTGCTGATGTCACTCACCTTCAGAGATACATTTGGACAACTCTCCACCACTTGTGATAACTGCGTAACACTGTAATAGCAATACATAGTAAGATACGGGTTTGAAACTCCATACTGGTAAGTGTGTGTGTGTGTGTGTGTGTGTGTGTGTGTGTGTGTGTGTGTGTGTGTGTGTGTGTGTGTGTGTGTGTGTGTGTGTGTGTGTGTGATAACAGGATCTATTGCAGTGAGAGTTTTGCTACATTATTATATTGAGGACCTATATGTCCCAATGTCCACATTAGAAAGCCAGCAGTTGAAAAACACTGTAGAGGTTGTTATAGACAATCCACAGCCATAAATGTCTACTGCCATGTGCAATTACTATGTGACAGTATGGATTAGTAAGCAATATAGGGAACCGTTATAATACCCAGAGACCACTCTCCACCCATGGATCATACACAAGTCACTTTCTCTCTTCCTTTCTTACTTTCTGTCTGTCTGTCTGTCTGTCTGTCTCTCTCTCTCTCTCTCTCTCTCTCCCCCTCTCTGGTAGAGGTGGGAAAAATACATCTGTTTTGCATAGGCAGCAGCTTGACTTTTGTAGGTAATGCTCATAATCAGCTGATGGCCTGTGCACGAATTGGAGTCCCCCACTTGCTAACTGCATGTGGAACAGCTGTGATATCATTCCTGTAGCCAATTGCATGTAAATACACTCCTATAACTAAGCAATTAATGAGGCTGTTGGCCCTTTTCCTTCACTGTGAGCAGGACTTCATGTGGGTGTCTGGCAAACAGCAACACAAAAGGTAGTTGGAAATACCTCTTACAACAAACAGTGTGGAGACAGGCAAACAAACTGGAGGGGGATTTTCCAGACATGGGGACAGAATGTAAGTATTACTGTTCTATATTTGAAGTAATATTGGTTTAACAGGGTTTGTGTGGGTATGGCTGTTCTGCATGATTTAAACTCTGGGATGACAGTGTTATGTGGTTGAGGAAACTCTCACCTGTATGGCTATCTGCAGACTGGCCAGTGTTTGGAGTCTTAGATGTGGTGTGTTACTCACACATTTTCTGTATTTATAAATGCAGTAGCATAATCTGATGATTACAGTCAGTAAATGGTGACATCCATGTGTGTTACTGACTTCATATCCCTCAGAAGAGATATGTCCCAACAAACCCCATTACAACAGCAATTGACTCAGTTTATCACAGCAATATGAACTACAGAGGGATTAAATTGATCAGTCACAGCATGAAGTTGTGGGAAAGAGTAGTGGAAGCATGGTTAAGAAGGGACGTGATGATTAGTGATCAGCAGTATGGTTTCATGCCGGGAAAGAGCACTACAGATGCGATGTTTGCTCTGAGAGTGTTGATGGAAAAGTACAGAGAATGTTAGAAGGAGTTGCATTGTGTTTTTGTAGACTTAGAGAAAGCATATGACAGGGTGCCTAGAGGGGAGTTGTGGTATTGTATGAGGAAGTCAGGAGTGTCAGAGAAGTATGTAAGAGTGGTACAGGATATGCACGAGGGTAGTATGACTGCGGTGAGGTCTGCAGTGGGAGTGACGGATGCATTTAAGGTGGAGGTGGGGTTACATCAAGGATCAGCTCTGAGCCCTTTCTCATTTGCAATGGTGATGGACAGGTTGACAGACGAGATCAGACAGGAGTCCCTGTGGACTATGATGTTTGCAGATGACATTGTGATCTGTAGTGAGAGTAGGGAACAGGTGGAGGAGACCCTGGAGAGATGGAGATATACTCTAGAGAGAAGAGGAATGAAGGTCAGCAGGAATAAGACAGAATATATGTGTGTGAATGAGAAAGAGGTTAGAGGAATGGTGAGGATGCAAGGACTAGAGGTGGCAAAGGTGGATGAGTTTAAATACTTGGAGTCAATAGTTCAGAGTAATGGTGAGTGTGGAAGAGAGGTGAAGAAGAGTGTACAGGCAGGATGGAGTGGGTGGAGAAGAGTGTCAGGAGTGATTTGTGACAGATGAGTACCTGTAAGAGTGAAAGGGAAGGTCTACAAGAGGGTAGTGAGACCAGCTATGTTATATGGGTTGGAGACAGTGACATTGACAAAAAGGCAGGAGTTTGAGCTGGATGTGGCAGAATTAAAGATGTTAAGATTTGCACTGGGTGTGACGAGGGTGGACAGGATTAGGAATAAGTATATTAGAGGGTCAGCCCAGGTTGGAAGGTTTGAAGACAAAGCCAGAGAGGCACGATTATGTTGGTTTGGACATGTGCTGAGGAGGGATGCTGAGTATATTGGGAAAAAGATGCTAAGGATGAAGCTACCAGGTAACAGGAAAAGAGGAAGGCCTAAGATAAGGTTTATGGATGTGGTGATAGAGGACATACAGGTGGTTGGTGTGACAGAGCAAGATGCAGAGGACAGGAAGAAATGGAAACAGGTGATCTGCTGTGGCAACCCCTAACGGGAACAGCCGAAAGAAGATGATGATGATGATGATGATGATCACAGCAATATGTCAATATTGGCCTTATGTTTGTGCCTCTGCCCCCCCAAGTCTGTCTCCCTTTGTCCATATGTCATGCAGTAAGAGGTGCATATGCACAGTATATCATTATTTACTGACATCATTCCTGATATCAAGCAAGTGATATATCAGACTGCCAGATATGTTATGTATAGGAGGCCTTATATTTGAGGACAAAACCTGGACATTCTGTTGTAGTCTGTACAGTAGTGAGGTCTGTGTACTTATGGTGATTGTTGACAGAGTGTCAGTATTGTGTATCAATGTATTGTGAATATGTTATTTGGCCTGTGTACAGACTGGGGTAGATGTCAGTGTTCTTGGTCCTGTTCTATCTGACGTTGCATGCTGCTCCAGTTTCTAGTACCCTATCAGTGTATATGTTTGTAGGGCCAGACTGAGACATGTCCCATACCACAGTCAGGCATCAGAGTACACTGTGAATTGGGACAGTATATGTAGGGTTAGTGTGTGAGTGGCAAATATGATGATGGTTTTGTTCACACAGTCCATATATTGTATTACTAATTAGGCTTATCATAATGTGACTGTGACTGTGTTGAGATGGGTTGTGGGTATGCACTTTCACACTGGCGCCTGTTACTCCATGCTGTTACATGCCTGTAGTACCTGCTACATTTGCAATTACATGTGTATTTCCCCATAGGAAAATTGGGTTGGTGTTGTGGCAGTCTGCCTGTAGTGTAGACAGTGTTTGGTGACATGCCTAGTAGCTCAGTATATTTACCTAGTGTGATGTTATGTCCAGATATTTTTCAGATGTACTGTTGCCTGGCCTCCATACATGTTGTGTATTTCTGAAAAAGCAGTGGGATGCTGTGAAGATGTATGTCACTAACTAGTGGGAAGTATGTGGGCTTGGGACCTCTGCTCCTCCAGTTAATATGTGTTAGGACAGACAGGAGGGTGTGAATGCATCAAATGTGTGAGCTTATCTACTCCAGTATTTGTGATATATCTCCATTTTCATGGCTGTAAACATCCCCTTTGTCAGGCTTGGTCCACAAGTCTTGCACTAATGAGTTCTATGTATACCTCTGGACTGACCAGATTGTTTCAGACTGTCCATGTTTATTGGTCATATTTCTGCTGTATTCCACAGGATCATTACTGTGATTTGTGTGGTACTTCACTATGATGATTTTATGATGTATGTCAGTAACTGATGGCATACATGTCAGTTTCAGAAGAGCCTTCCTACACAACATGACTGTTAACACAACCCCTGTTACTGTAGCAACATTCTACTTTATAACTGTAATACTTACATTGTGTTCCATTCCACTAAGAGGTTGAGAGCTATGGTGCAGAGGTATGAAGCCACTACATGTTATGGGCATATATATATATATATATATATATATATATATATATATATATATATATATGTGTGTGTGTGTGTGTGTGTGTGTGTGCAAATATATATATATATATATATATATATATATATATATATATATATATATATAAAATATATATTTATATATGTTTTCTCTTCATAATCTTGAATTACTGAAATCTCGAAATTCAGTAACCCGAGACTATGAAGTCGAACCATTCACAACACCGAAACTCATAATCCCGAATCACACAATCATGAACATACATACCCCATACACCACTTAACATACACACCATTCCACCCACAGCACACAAACCATACAACCCTACACTGCATATAAGCAGGGGGGCAAGCCCCCCTGCAACCCCCATGTGGGGAGCTGTGCCCCCCATGCCTCCGACTTATATATACCAACTCCGAGGTCACACATAACATAAACAAATACAAACCACACACCATGCCATCCTCCAGTCACTCACACACAAACACACATCACACATACACAAACACTAACAAATCCAACACTCATACGCACACTTGCACCTCCCTACCCTTACCCACACACACAACATACAAAAACACAGACAAACACACACTTACCTGCGATTTCAGGCACCATAACACTACACGTGACGTACCAGAAATGCATAAGCGTAGATTCGAGATATTCAAATTCGCTCTTATGCACTTTCGGCATTTTGGTTTTCAGCTCCATAGTCTCGGGTTACTGAATTTTGAGATTTACACTAATTTGAGATTATAAAGTGAAAGCATACATATATATGTGTGTGTATGTACATGTATACATATCTATATATATATATATATATATATATATATATATATATATATATATATATATATATATATATGTATATATATTCATATCCTTTTTATGTATAAACATGAGTGTTATATATACCTTCTCAGATGTATCCCACCATATTTATCTGATATGTGTATATTCAGACATAAAAACATGACTGATTCAACACTATTTTCACTAACAAGTAGTAAACAATTGAAGTAGTCAAAGCAGTTGTTCACTACTATTCATTATGTGTACTGAATGATATATTTGAAAAAACAATAGAAGTCTTCTCATCTCTGATGGCTTAGTGGTTAACTGCTATGGCTATAGTGTACAGGGTCCTGAGTTCAAGACCTGCAATGGCTGTTTATTTTGTTGCTAGGCAGAACAAGGACTTTTGGATACACAGTGGTTAAGGCAGTTTTGAACAGGTTTGTGGGGGGTTGCAAGACAGTAAATGGTGCTAACGTATGGTTAAAATAATAAGCGCTTACACCATGTAGGCTTTGCTTACCAGTGTGCAAATGTGCTTAGCATTTACATTTAAGCAATACTTACACCTGCTAAGCATAGCCCAACCCTGGTAACCAGTGATTACATTCCAGTCTGATAAAATAACAGGGTAATGACATCTTTAATAAGTGTATTTAATTCCATGTACATACCATGCTTCTATGTGCTGTCATTACAATAGCAAGGGGTGTGAGTTTACCGTATTGTTCAATACTTTTCAGTATATGTATTGACTGATATATTTGAAAACATAACAGACATTTTTACAGCTTAGATGGCGTAGCAGTTAAGTGCAGTGACTATAGTCTAGAGGATCCTGGATTCAAGACCTGCAAGGTCTGTTTATTTTGTTGCTACGCAGAACAAGGACTGTTGGATGTGGTTAAGGCAGTTTTGAGCAGCTTTAAGCTGGTTTGCGCAGGTTTGCATAACAGTAAGCTGTGCTAACATATGGTTAAATGAAACAGTGCTTACACCATGTAGGCTTTGCTTACCAGTGTGCAAATCTGCTTAGCATTTACATTTAAGCAATGCTTACACCTGCTAAGCATAGGTCAGCCCTGGTAACCAGTAATCACATTCCAGTCTGATAAAATAGCAGGGTAATGACATCTTTAATAAGTGTATTTAATTCCAAGTACATAACATGCTTCTATGTGCTGTCATTACAGTAAAGAGGGGTGTGAGTATACTGTATGGGACACCTGAGTACAATTGGGTAGTACCACAATCTTTTCTCTTTGTATGTGTTTCATACATGGGTAGTATCCCAGGTTATATGCAGTCACACTTGCATGTATTGTATCATTATGGTACTACTTTTAACAGTGCTTTTCCAAGTAAGAGTAGATTGCAGATTGTAGTACTGGAACCATACACCCCTGCCTGCAAAGCTGGACTCTCAGTACTGGCTATCATGTTCTTGGCGTTTGAGCTGTATGTTTTTAAGTATCTTCTATTGGATATTGCTCTGATATTTTGATATTAACTGTAGCATACTATGTGTTTAGGACATGTCATTGAGGACTGCTGGCATGTAGTAATAGCATACCTATGAGTGTCAGATGTCTGTCTGTCAAAACATTCATCCTAATGCATAACCTGTTGGCTAGCTAATTTCTGTCTGTCCTCTGTACAGATGTACAGATGTCAGTATCCATCTTGGCTGCTTACAGACAATCTCTGATTGACTGACACTGACATGTCTGCCCAGCTGTGTTATGAATGCCACAGCTAGAAAACTCCACTCGGTATGCACCACATTCCATGGATACCTCAACCAGACTACCATAGTCAACAGAACATGCTTGCGTACAGGTCCCTAATCCAGACACTGGCCATGTTATGCAATATATGTTGCATACATGTCAATTGGAGCACTTCACTGGCCCTCTGCAAGAGAAAACCAGATGGCTGGATGTTGAATTTAATTGTCACCCTGGAGATCACTCAAGTGGCATCGGCTGATAGATGGCCTACTGACAAATGTCAGGTGGCATGATACCTGTGTACCTGCATTCCCTACTCTTCTCATCTCTCCATGGACATTAGCCTGGTACACACCTAGGCACACCTGCACCTATGGACCTCAGTACTGACAAATGTGTCAGTGTGCATTACTGAGAATAACTGTCTCTGTGTTTGTAAACTTGTAGCTGAAAATACTCTGAGGGTGTTCTCACCCACTACACCCCCATTGCTATACTTAAAAACTGCTGCTGCTGTAATTCGCATTAAATGTACCTTGTTACAGTCTTCACCCTATGGGCTACCTGGAGCTTGCAGTACCCGCATAACACTGTTCTACAAATGGGTAGATAGGTGTGTGTTACCCTCTCAGTCCTGGCAAATGTGAGTGTGAGTGTGTGTGTTTGTGTGTGTGTGCATGTGTGTGCAATTGTGTGTGAGTGTGCATATTTGTATGAGACAGCATTCTGATGCCACATTCTCCAAATACAATAAACCTTGCCATACATTATAAGGGATGGTGTTGTTGCTGACATTAGGAAAGCCATGACAAACCCTCACCCTACTATCCCTGTGGCATGTGCAATAAGTGCATATCCCTGTAGTAGCACTAATTAGATAGACAAGGTATTGTATTGCAGTCCTGATCAATGTAGGATTGTGGGTATGTCAGAGCATTATCATGGGCTTCAGTGAGTACAATATCCAATGTGGGGTGTGGGTGCTGGATATACTGTCTTTAGACCATGGTACCCCCAGTACATGTCCCAAGGTCCACTGTATGAGGACCACTGTCACCATCAACTATGCAGGTAACTGATTACACTATCCAGCCCAATGATGCATGTGTTGTGTGCAAAAACTCTGTAACAGTATGGACTCACTGACAAGGTAGTTATCACTGCTAAACCCAGGTCTGTCAAATGTGTCTATGACTGTATGTGTTTGTCAATGTGTATATGATAGTATGTCATACTATGTATTGTTCATTAACACCCTGGACATCCCCCATTACCATACTGTACAAGGCCTGGTGATCTTCTTCACTTAAAAGGAAGCTCGGGACACACCTCACCCTAAAATCTTTGTGGTTTGGGCAATTAAGGCCAAACACATTAGTAGCAATAGGTACCTAGGTAGGGGTTCTACTCTCAGTGCTGCCAAGTAAGTGTGTGTGTTTGTGAAGGGATCTACTTCAGTTTGCAGAAAATATATGTCTCAGGAGATCATTTGTCTGAGAACTAACCGACAAAAGATAACATTTCAAAGCAATCATCTTGTGGAAATTCATTCCATCAAAACTAGCAGTGGATGTTTAAATGCCATCTTCCCCACTGTACAGCTGTACAGTGATACTGGAGTTGGTATATATAGCTCGGTGTGGTTGTTGTGGGCACAGCCACCCACATTGTGGTTATTGTTGAGAGTATCCCCCTTGCTTAGTATGCTGTTATACTGTACAGTTTATGTTAACAGCTTAAGTAGTTGTTAATCACACTATGTGTGGTTCTAGCCACCTCACACCCTCCAAAGTGGGGAGCTGTGCCACCCACACCAGCACACCTATGTTTACCTACTCCAGGATTACACTACATTGGAGAAGAGGACATATACACTGCCAGTACCATTGTCAATGACATTAAACTGGTGGGCTGATTATTTACTGATGTGATGTTTTGGCAATTTGGTCTTGGTGGAATAACATAGGCCAAAAGGAGTTCACTGCAAAATGACGTATATCCATGTGAACAGTATTCTCTGTGTATTGCATCAACACCAAAGTATCTGTGTGTGGGTTGTTCACAAACATTTGGTGTGTGCCACCCAGTACACTTACCATTGTCCACTGTAGAAGAGCTGCTTACATCAGCCACCATGCACTCACCTGTATACCCCCCTCAGATCTATCAGCCATGTGGCACATGCAATAACTGTTATACAGACATGATACTTGTGTTCAGCTGTACCCAGGATATGACACAGTCAATGTGTCACCACAATGTCAGACCCCTTGTAGGAAAGGACAGCAGACCAACATCCTGCTAACACAGACACCTAGAACACAAACAGAATACATTATGGAAACCACATTCAGTCAGTGTCAATAACAGCTATAATGCATCATGGCTGGACAGCTACACACCTTGACATGTAAGCATTAATCATTCCAACTGACATGTTAAACAGCATTATATTGCTAAACCTTAGTACATTCACCCTGTGCATCAGAACCATATTAGCATGTCCCTGCATTGATGGTATGGATGACAGGGATGTGGCACATGTATTGTCATATGCACAGGGTGTGCTTTGGGTTTGCCAGAGGCCTAGGCAGAGCCATTTGATTGACATCATGTGTGTGGATTAGGGGTTCTTTATTAAATGGCCTGTGCAGATGTGGTGTGTGTAGGTATTGGGGTGCCCTAGCTGTGCTGGTGATGTGTGTGTGCATGTATGCACACATTTCTGCCATGTGGCTGCCCTATACAGGAGTTTGTTGGACAGCTGCAGAAAGTACATGGCAGTGTGTACAGATCATTGTGTCTGGCCATGTACATGGGAACTGTGCCTGCCAGGCGTTGCATGGGCACCACCAGGCAGAAGCCCAGATATGGTACTCTCCCCTGATGATGACAATTGTCTGCTGGATTTGCATCCCTGTTAGGACTGGCAGGACCATGTAAACATGGCCTGATGCTTTGTGGTGTGGACAGCACCTCCCTGCAGTGCTGGTGCTGGTACTTCCACTATGGGAGCAGGTGTGAGTTGTTGCATGCCCATGTAGACCTCCAACTGTTGGTGTTGCTGACCTATGTCTATGTGGCCAACGTCCTACTCCCACCACACGCTCTACCACAGACACCACACAGTTGAGGATTCCCACCATCTCACCCAACCATCTATCCATGACCTCTGGAAAATAACGGTGGGCACTTGCAAGATCATGGATGTAGTCATGTACAGCAGGAAGAGCATCCCTCTGGAGCCTCAGGCTATCTCTGGTGTAACATTGCATGCATGCCTGTGCCTCCATGACAGCCCAAAACATGCAACTGGAGACACCTGCTGTGGCACTTCTGCCAGGGGCATGATGGCCAGCAGCCCTCCTATGAGCACCACTAGACATCTGCCTGGGTGGTTATCTGGCTATGGCTGCTGTGTACAGATACACTTGCCATTGTCACCACACTTTCCTGTCCCATGCCACCACCTGCCAACTGTTCCTCATCTATGGCCACTGGTGATGGGGTATGTATGGGCATTCTGACTGTGTGCAGGGATGGGGTGGATAAAAGTGGGATGTCAACCAGTGTCACAGATTCAGCCCCTGACAACTCTGCCTGTGCCTCACTATGCCTATTATCATTGTCAGAGTAAGTATGAACACTAACATCAGTTTGCCTGCAGGAGGAACCCTGACCCACCTCAACACCTGTGAGGGGCACACAAAAAATATAAATTAAGACCTGTACATTATGGTTTACTTCTACAAACACACACACACACACACACACACACACACACACACACACACACACACACACACACACACACACACACACACACACACACACACACACACACACACACACACACACACACACACACACACACACACACACACACACTTACAGGTAAGGTGGCACAAAGATATTACACAGACCTGCCATTACCCAACAGTCAGCATGCATGACATATGGCACTCAATAGCATGCACTGCAGCCATACTCAATCCTTGTTACCAGCATTATACATCTCTGTGATGCATGAGTTTTGTGAGTGGGTGATGCCCCTTCCCCTGGAACACACTGCACCCTTGTACACAGTATTGCTGTGCACCTGTACAGCACACTGTCATGTACTGTGCACCATACCTCACAAGTGTACACACCATTGCTGAATGTGTATATGTGTGGCGGTTATGTTTGCCCTGTTGCTCACAGCCCCTATGTGTTTGTCTGACACATACCTGGGATGATATAAGGACTGATGTCAATAATTAATGCCTGTCCTTTGATTTGCAGATTTCACCATCAGCAGTGCATCTATGTGCAATAAAATCTGGTGACATTGGCAACCTTCAAAGCTTAATGTGGATATGAGGAGTGTACACACCTTGTTGACATGTCAGCCTCTTCTATGATATGCTATGGGGCCACAATACTGCATTTGTTAACATTACACACACCTGATATGTGACATATGACCTGTGCAATCCAATGCAGTGTCAAACAAATGTGTCAGTCATGCAGATGCTGAATGAGATGCATACAATATGTGGTATTCATAAGTGTGCTCACCCTTAACACAATGGTTTGTTGCAGCACCTGTTAAGTGAACTACAGCAGTCACTCTTCCTGGAAGGGGTTTACTAGCGTGGCCTGTCTTCACTTGCCATTATTTGGTTACTCTGCCCTACAAATGTCCCCCAGCTCTGCCAGATTACAAGGTCAGCTCATGTGCACAGCCCTTGTAGGTCACACAATGGATTCACTATTGCTGTAGAGTCAGGGTTATGTCTGGCACAATTCATAACCTTTACTGTGTTCAGATACAGCCATTCTTAGCAAGCTTTGGATGTATTCTTCAGTTCACTGTTGTGTTTAAAGCTGACACCCTTCCCCATCCTCAGCCTTATTGCAGATGCTTGACAACTATGGGCCACACATGAGTGTTATTTTGCAGTGTTCCAAATTCCAAACACCATGTCTACTGACCTAGTTCCAGCTAATGAACAGCAAACCTAAAGGTGTACACTGACACCAGCAAGCTAAATATTGGGGATGGTGGCCCTGAGGTGGAGTGAGGTGTTGCTTGTGCCCACACATATCTTTATGAATACTGTCCTTAGGTTGGATCCTTGGTCTCATGACACCATTACACATTGCAACACATGCCTTTGGGAGACTTGATGTTATGCTTATGCTTCCTGTAGAGAGCCCTGGATGATGTATTATGTGGGACAACTCTTCTGTCTGATTACCCTATGCCATAGGCCACACTTATGCAGAACCCAGGCACTTGTCAACATAGGTACTGCACAGGCAGTACTTCCTAGACATTCCTGCAAGTCCCTCAGTGTTGATACATGTTTCTGGGCAGCCTCCATGACCAGTTTGCAACATGTTTTGTTATCTGTTTTGGATGGGCATATATTTATTTCTACATCAATGTTGTCCCATATTTTATACACACATACATGACTATCTGCACTGGCCCTGTGCAGTTTGGTAATGGGAGGATGTACTGGTTGTTTACAAACAATACATAGAGTGACATACTGTCATATACACATTGACAAACACATAAAAGTCAGACACACATCTGAGACACCTGGGCCTATCAGTGCTAACTACCTTGTTAGTGTGTCCATTCTGTTACAGATAAGTTGCACACAGCACATGCATCACTGGGCTGGTTAGTGTTATCAGTTATCTGTATGATTGATGGTGACAGTGGCCCCCATACAGTGGAACATGGGACATGTACTGGGGGTACCATGGTGCAAAGACAGTATACCCAGCACCCACACCCCACAGTGGATATTGTACTCACTGAAACCCATGATAATACTCTGACATACCTATCATCACACATTGACCAGGACTGCAATACAACCCCTTGTCTATCTCAAGAGTGCTACTACAGGGATATGTATCTAATGCACATGTCACAGGGACGTAGGGTGATGCATTGTCATGGCTCTCCTATGGTCAGCAACATCACTGTCCCTAATACTGTGTGGCAAGGTGTATTGTATTAGGAGAATGTGGCCTTAGAATGCTGTATCCCACAAATATAGACAGTTGCAGACATACACACACTTGCCAGAACTCAGAGGGTATCCCATGCCTATCAACCCTTTTGTACAATAGTGTTGTGCTGGTACTGCAATCTCTAGGTAGCCCACAGGGTGAAGAGTGTAACAAGGTACATTTAATGTCCACTATGGCAGCAGATATATCTAACTATGGCAATGGGGGTGCGTGGTGGGTGTGAAGGGCCTCAGGGTATTATTAACTACAGGTCTACAAACACACAGACACTGTTATTCTCAGTAATGCACATGTACACATTTGTCAGTACTGTGGTCCATAGGTGCAGGTGTTCATAGGTGTGTACCAGGTTATTGTCCATGGAGAGATGGGAAGAGTAGGGGATGTGTGTACAGTGGTATCATGCCACCTGTCATTTGCCAGCAGGCCATCTATCAACAGATACCATGGGTGTGATACTCAGGGTGAGAGATACATGCAGCATCCAATCATCTGGTTGCCTCTTGCAGAGTACCATTGAGGTGATCCAGTTGACATGCATGCAACATGTATTACATAACATGGTCAGTGTCTGTCTTGGAGACCTGTACCCAAGCATGTTCTGTTGACTGTGGTAGTGTAGTTGAGGTATCCATGGCATGTGGTCCATACAGGATGTGGATTCCTAGCTCTGGCATTCATAACACAGCAGGGCAGACATATCAGTGTCACTCAAGCATAGATTGCCTGTAAGCAGCCAAAATGGAGTCCCGACATCTGCACATCTGTACAGAGGACAGACAAACATCAGCTAGCCAACTGGTTATGCAACAGGATGACTGTGTTGACAGATAGAAATCTGACACTGATAGGTATGC
>NC_056739.1:356198160-356235660 GCF_019279795.1 Protopterus annectens
ACCAAGCCTGACAAAGTGGATATTTACAGCCATGTAAATGGGGATATCACAAAAATACTGGAATACATAAGCTCACACAGTTGATGCATTTCACACACACCTGTCTGCCCTGACACATAATAACCAGAGGATCAGAGGTCACAAGCCCACATACTACCCTCTAGTTAGTGACATACATCTGTACAGCATCCCACTGCTTTGTCAGACATACACAACAGTTTTGGTGGCACATCAACCGCACATGTGACAAATATCTGGACATAACATCACACCACACTGGGTAAATACACTGAACTGCTTGGCATGTCACAAAGCACTGTGCAAATTACAGGCAGACTGCTGCAACACTGGTCTACATTTCTTATGGGGGAATACACATGTACCTGCAAATATAGCAGGCTCTACTGGCATGTAACAGCATGGAGTAACAGACACCTGTGTGAAAGTACATTACCACAACCAGTCTGAACATAGCTACAATCACATATGGTAAGCGTACTTAATATTACAGTATAAAGACTGTGTGAACAACACCATCCTCATATGTGCCACTCACACAGCAAGCCTACATATACTGGGCCAATACGCAGTGTATTCCGATGCCTGACTGTGGTATGGGACATATGTCGGTCTGGTCCTACAAACATGTACGCCGATAGGGTACCATACACTGCAGCAGCATGCAGCATCACATAGCACAGGACACAAGAACAATGACATCTACCACAGTCTGCACACAGGCCAAGGTACATATTCACATTACACACTCTGTCGACAATCACCATAAGTACACAGACTTCACTACTGTACATACTTCAACAGAATATCCAGATTTTGTCCTCAAATATAAGGCCTGATATACATAACATGTCTAGCAGTCTGATATCTCACTGGCTTGTTATCAGGTATGATGTCAGTAAATAATGATGTACTGAACATATACATTTCTTACTGCATGACATATGTACAAAGGTTGACAGAGCTGTGGCTGGAGGCGCTAACACAGGGCCAGTATTGACATGTTGGTATGACGAAGCCATGCATTTACTGGTGTAACAGGGTTTGTTGTGACATATGTCTACTGAAGTGTATGAAGTCAGTAACTCACATGGCTGTCACCATGTACTGACTGCAATCCTCAGAGTATGCTACTGCATTTCTAAAGATAGGACATGTGTGAGTAACACAACACATGTAAGACTCCAAACAGTGGCCAGTCTGCAGATAGTCCTATAGGTGGGAGTTTACCCAACCACATAACAATGTCATGACAGATATTAAATCATGTAGACCAGCCATATCTGCACAAACCCTGTTAAAACCAACATTACATCAAATGTAGAAGAGCAATACTTACATTCTGTTCTCATGTCTGGAACATCCCCCTCCTGTTTGTTATCCAACTACCCTCTGTGATGCTGTTTGTCAAACACCGACATGATGTCCTGCGCACAGTGAATGAAAAGGGCCAACACCCACATGATGTTCTTAGTTATAGGAGTGTGTTTTCATGCAATTGGCTATAGGAATTATACCACAACTGTTCCACATGCAATCAGCTAGTGGGGGACTGCAATTCATGCACAGGCCATCAGCTGATAATGAGCATTACTTACAAAACACAAGCTGCTGCCTAAGCAAAGCAGGTGTACTTTTCCACATCCACCAGAGGGGGAGTGAGAGAGACAGACAGAGACAAAGTAAGAAAGGAAGGGGGTAGGAGAGTAAGAGCTAAGCATGTTTGTGTCACACACTTATCAGTGCTGGGTTTCAAACCCCTGCCTGTCTTTGTATTGCTATTATATTTTTTATGCAGTTATTGCATGCACCACAGAGCTTACATGTTAGAAAGTTTTCCAAAGGTATCTTTGAAGGTGAGTGACATCAGCAACAGTGAAAAAGGAGGGATAAGGAAAGTGCAGTACATGTGGCTGTCTACAAAAGCAGGTATCAAACAAGACACAACCAGACTCTCTCAGGGACTCACACACATTATCACAGTTAGCAGGGTCAGGATTAGAACTCCTAACTAATTTGCTACACTACAGTATTATGCAGGTATGTCATGTGCCACAGAGCTTATCAGGCGGATATATGGGGAAAGGGTATTTCAAGGTGACTGACATCAGAAGGCATGCTACAGTACAGAATGGGAGGTGTAGTGACTGTGAATGGCTTCTGAATCATTAATCTCCACACACACACACACACACACACACACACACACACACACACACACACACACACACACACACACACACACACACACACACACACACACACACACACACACACACACACACACACACACACACACACACACACACACATCTGCCAGTACTGACATGCATGGGTTCATTGCTTCACAGGTGTGTAGTAGTTGACTATGCCAGAAGGCTGTACAAGGCTAGGCAAAGGGTATACCCTGGCATCAGACAATGGACTCCAGTGTGGCTCAGGGCTGTAGTCCCTGGATTGGCCCACACAGGTGGGTACTGTATGCACCATCCACTCATCTGGGTTACTATTGTGGGTGGCCAGTGCTGTGCAATGCTTGCCATGTATGTGTTCTATATTTCATAACATGGACAGTGTCTGGGTTGTGCACATGTCCCATGTGCATGTTCTGTGACATATGGAAGTGAACCTGGGGTCTCTGGGGCATATTGTGCGGACAGATTGTTATCATCTGATGTGGCATTCCTGACCTCATGTGGTGAGAACTGGCTATGGAACTGAGATTGTGCCTGCACCCACACTGATAGCACGGTACAGGTATTCACTGGTGTTAGTGGCATCTGTCCATACAGGGCATGTGTATAAAGCATGGTATTCCCTTTGTGGGTTACATTTGCAGACTCTACAGTTGTTTGCAGACATCCAGTGGGGAACATAGCAAAGGACCACTGTAAGCAATTATTTGCCTATTGTAGCGATGGAACAGGGTGCCATGTCCTTTGTAGTCCACTGCAATCACACCGTGGTTACTATCTGTGGGCAATATGCAGGGAACTACCAATATAGTGGTATTTGCCTAGCCAAGTGTGTTTGTGTATGAGACATGGGTGTAGAGTGTTCTCTGAGTAATACAAGGGATGCCTATATTGTTCACCAATCCATAACGCCTACACCAGCCTCTCTGCTGTTTGACATCTGTTGTCCTTGTAAGGTGGACATTGTGACATCTGGTAGGTCCTCAATATAAGAAATTTGCAAATCCCACCCCACAATGAGTCCCATTATTACACAATCACAGCTACATCCACACACATACAAAAGTACTGAGATTCAACCCCCTACCTAGCTATGTATGGTTACTACAGTGTACCACATCTATCGCATGCACCACAGAACTTATAAGGCTAGCCCCACTCCAACCATGTGTTTCAAGGTGAATGACATCAGCAGGCTTGCCAAAGTAGGGTAATGGAAATTGTAGTGATTGTGACTCACCTCAAAAGCATTGATCCCTGCACAAACAAACACACACAGAGTTTCACAGTTGCTATGTCTTGGATTAAAACTCCTTCTTAACTAGTACGTCACACTATAGGATTACACAGTTATAGCATGCACCACGGAGCTTATAAAGTTAGCTCGACTCCAAAGGTGTATTTCAAGGTGAATGACATCAGCAGGCTTGCCAAAGTAGGGTAATGGAAAGTGTAGTGACTGTGACTGGCCTCAAAAGGATTGATCCCTACACACACACAGCGTTTCACAGTTGCTATGTCTGGGATTAGAACTCCTACCTAACTAATACATTACACTGTTATAGGATGTGCCACAGAGCTTATAGAGTTAGCCCTATTCCAAAGGTGTATTTCAAGGTGAATGACATCAGCAGCCTTGGCAAAGGAGGGCAATGGAAAGTGTAGTGACTGTGACTGGCCTCATAAACATTGATCCCTACACACACAATCAAACACACACACAGTGTTTGACGGTTGCCTTGTCTGGGATTAGAACTCCTATATACTATAGTGCTGAGGGCTACCAGAAGCAAATGTCTACAGTGATAGACATTTGCACATCATGTGGTATTCGCCAATTGGATGTGTGCTGGGTGGGACAGGCCTCGTGATGGGAAGCTCTTTGTCATGGTCTGTCACTCTCTTCCCCACATCTATATATGTATATGTTTTATCTATTATAGAGTGTTGTCCTTGGATATATGTGTGTATTCCTATCCGATGAGTGTGCAAAGCATGACTGGTGTGCAATGTGGATTGTGTGCACAGACATCTGCGACTGACAGATATGTATAGTCCACTGTTGATGCCAGAGATGGGCTTCATTTCTGTAAGTGTGGGAGTATGGCCACTATGACCCTTCTGTATTTTGTTGTCAGACATGGGCTTCGTTTCTCTAAGTGTGGGAACATGCCCAGTATGACCTTTTGCATTGAATGTGTGAATCCATTCCAGGTAGCCTGTACTCCAGTGGAGGCATTTGTGTTCTACAACTACAGCTACCAACCTGTTTCTGCAGGATATCTGTAGATAGGTTGACAATATGGGGTCACAATAGGCAAAGGATAGTGGAATACTGTAAATAATTGTGTCTGTGCTGCTCTGCTACATGGTTTTGGTGTTAGTAGAGATATTCAGACATATGTACTGTTTTACACTGTGAGGTTTTATGTCATCAACTACTGATAGGTATACGTATTTGCTTCCAGTAATTTCCTGGGGAATACAAGATGAATGAAGCTGTGTCCAGTATTGTGGTCTGCAGCCAACATATTCTTGCACAATCATGCCATTCTGGAGGGGGAGCTGCAGACACTTGCTGATGGGTCTGTGTAAATGGTCCAGCACCTTGGTACTGTGGTGGCTGAGGATCCCATGCTTGTACATCTATCGACGTGACAGAATGGCCATATCCTGCTATGGCCATACCTCACAGCTGTACAGATTCACACAGGTTACCCAGAGGCAGGGCTCATATTTCTAGTCATTACCCCTTCACATTGTGGTTTTCGAGCAGGTTTGAAGCCACCCATTCCTGTGTTTTCTGGCAGGGATAGTATGTGCATACATCTGAGTTTCAGACTTCACACACTCCATGGCGTCCATGCTTCTACCCCCCCTTCTGATATTCTATCCTTTTCCTAACATTATGCAAATGGTATCTGATAAGTATCCCTATAGTTATCACTTCATCCCAGCAGTGTTTAGGGGTTGGTCCACAGTTCATGCAGTAGGACATGGTGGACATGCTACTGGAATTTGTCAACATGGCCTTGCATTTGTGTTCTGTGTTATGTCATTATTTGGGAGTTCATGAGATAACATACATTGGCAGTACGGGCGAGACACAGGCCTTTGACAGAGGACTGTAGGGCATTTGGTAGTGATGCAGGCCATCTGTAACAGGCCAATGCATTCTGTCACTCTTACAGTCCCAATCTGCAAGCCACTGTATTCCCCTGGGATGGCAGGGTAGGTGTGCAGGGTGTTAATGGCAATAGTTTCTATCCTTGTTAATGCATTGGTGTGGATGCTGGCAGGGTGCTGCTTACAGCTAGGGACACACCTGCATGGGACACCTCTTCAGCATGCTGCATTCTGTGGCTGTTCCCATACAGAGTTGGGGGTCATATTGTATTCATTCCCAACAGCAGGAATATGACCTGTGAGGTACCTGTGGTTGATGGTGGGGTGAGCTGAGTGCATGTGTGCTTTGGAAGCTACTTGCAGCTGACTCACAGATATATGTGGTGCATTCTACTTATGCTGGCTTGTGCGGGGACATCAGTGGTTTCTCAGTACTTCATACCTGTCCCTTTTGTGGTCTGCCAGAGTTTGACCAGACTACATCAGTATTCCATACCACAAAGCCAACTAATGTGCTGCTAACTTGTATGTACAAATCCAAAGGTATGGCCATTGGGCAGTAACATTTTATACACTCTCTGTCTAGGGTACTTCCACCTGTGTATTATTTGTATATCTGGGCCCACATTCATGCCATGTCCATCTTTCAGATGGTGACAGATATTACATCCAAACAATTAGTATGTATTACTGCTGGATTGTGTCTTGCTGGGATGCATTATGTTTGGCACTGCAGTTGTGAGAACTTGGCCCTGTCATTAACAATACTGGCCATTGGCCACCAGGATACAACCCTCCATGCCTACATGCTGACCAATTTCACACAATATACAACACACAACAACCTAACACACAGAGCCCTGCATATTGTACACATGCACCAAACTATCCTGCTACTTTGGCCAGCTCAGGTAATCTGTGCTCCACTGTTATTATACCCACACATACATGTTAGTACATTTCTACATAGGATTGTCTGCGGAGGCACACCTGACAACTGAAAACATTTGCTATGACTGTGCTGGTATTTCAGGTACTCTGATGGCTTCCATTTAATTCTGTATTCTGACCTATCATGCAGACTAGAGGCTTATCAGTGTAGTACAGTTCTTATGTTTTATTGACCTACATTTCAGTTTCAGACTTCTTACCCTTCAGAACTAACATCCCACTGCCTGACCTGTTATAGTCTGTCTGTATAGGTCTGCAAGGGGGGCTGTTCTCCATTGCCATCAATCAGAGGCATTAGTACAGCCTTTCTTTGTGTTTGTCTGCAATTGTCCTGCTGGCTGAGACTGTTGTTGAGTATGTGAGCCTCACTGACATGCATGTGTGTGTCCTTTAGACACACATTTGACCCACCATATGTCCTGCAGTGGGTTTTCTCACCTTGTGTATTACTGCCTACTATGTTGACACTAGTATTTGTTATGGATTTCATGCTGCCGATATAGGTGTCTACTATCTGCTGCCATCCCATTCAGCCATCCGATTCCCTTGCATGCTCACATCCATACCACAGATACAAGTAGCAGAACATAATACTACATTCAGCAATTGATAGTGAGAGTGACTTACCTTGTGGCTGTGTCAGTATTGAGGATGGTGCTGGAGGGCTGACTATGTTGGATGCACATAGTATACTCCCTATACATGGTTAAGCACAGGTAGTGTCATGTTTGGCACCCTTTTACTGAATGTGCGAGTCAGAGAGAGGTGCCATTCCCTGGTTTCCTACCATGTCAGTGTATGTGCTATGTGTTGCCTCTTGGCCAAGGCCTGGGCATACTGGGCATGCCTCCTTCTGCCTACAGGGGCAGGCTCAGGTTGTTCCTCCTCTGAGTCACTCTGTGCCTGTGCTGGCCTTGGCAATGGTGGGGGGCTGTGTGGCCCTGCCCCATGCTGTTCCTGCTGCAACTGTTTCCGCAGGAGCATATTGTGTAGCATGGCAGCATGGCACATACAATGACAATTTGAATACATGTAGCTGGTGATTACTGCAAGGCTCCTCCGGATAAGTCCAGGCACCAGAACCATGACTTGAGCATCCCAAGCACATGCTCTGTTATGATTCTGGTCTGTGCATCTGCCTCATTATGGAGTTCTTGTTCGGGTGTGTGTGCTTTTCTGATCGGGTGTCATCAGCCATGGCTCCAGTGTATAACCAGCATCCCCCATTAGTTGGCCGTATGGGATATCCCTATTAGCAAATCTCTGGTACAGCTGCATCATATGACAAGAAAAAGCAAACTCCACAGCGTTGTACAAACCTTTTTAATAAAATAAAGTTTCAGACAATGGGTCCTTCTTCAGTGTTTACATGAATATAGTGAATTCCATTAAAAGTATCCATATGTATGTTTAAAAGTTATGACATATGTGGGGGGCTTCACCCCCACCCTCCCTAACTATTTATTCCTACTCCAGGGTCATGCTACAGTGGGAAAAGGGCATAATGCTTTGGATTTCATGTGTCGATCATATGAGCTTTAGGTGTTTTGAACTTTCATTGTTTTGGTGTCAGTCAAATGGTTGTCGATCATATGAGCTTTCAGTCATATGAAGTAGACCTATATATATATATATATATATATGTATATATACATATATATATATATATATATATATATATATATCTATATATATATATATGTATATATATATATATATATATATATATATATATATATATATATATATATATGTATGCTGTGTGTGTGTGTGTGTGTGTATATATATATATATATATATATATATATATATATATATATATATATATATATATATGGGTCTACTTTCGTTCACCAAAAACACATCTCCAAAACTCACTTCGTGGACACCAACTGTCCAAAACAGCAGTCTACTGAAACACAGCTGCAGATAAGGAAATTTACCATTTTCTCCACTGTAATCTAATCTCAGAGTTGGTATATGTAATTTCCAGGGGTGTGGGGGTGCAGGAGGCCTTGCCCCCCTGCAAAAATGTGTGTGAGGGTTATTTTTGTGTAGTTTCTTTGTTTCATACAGCTGTGTTTCGGTAGACTGCTGTTTCATTAAAGTGATGTTTCAGAGAGTTGGTGTCTGCAAAGTGAGTTTCAGAGATGTGTGTTTTCAGTAAACGAAAGTAGATCCATGTATATGTGCAAAATAATGATAAGGGGTAAAAATTGGTAAGGTAGTTAGGAATCGATTGCTTAAAGATTCACATAAAATCCCTGGAGATCATTTTAATGCACTTAATAGTATTTTCTGAGTTGCTAATGTGAGCAGTACAAACTAGTAAAAAAATAAAACTTTGAGTGTATTAGACTAATTTTATAATATGGGGGATGTGACAAACTAAAACTTAGCCAGGCAATAAAGATGTGTGTCAAAACAAAGCACAGGAAAACCTTCGTAAAAAATTTTTTTTTTTTTCCCTGAGACTTCTGAGGTAACCTAATAAAATCAAAAAGGGGTTGTGCCATTTGATTTGGGAAAACAAGACAGGAATTAGAATGGGCAGAAAATGTTCGCCCTCTAATTGAAAACAGCTGAAACTGCAGTTGATTGAAAGAAAGAAGAGGAATGTGCGATAAAAAGCTAACTGTAGACTCAGATGGAAGAAAAAGGTGAGGTAAGTACTGCTTTTACAGATAACAATACAATGTAGGTCTGTCTGGAAAATGCACACAGCGCAATGACACTCATAACTCTTAATTTTAATCAGAAAGAAGAGATAAGGAATAGATAACAAGCAACAGAGATGAATTAAACATGGATAAATTAACAGAAAATTGAACAAAACTAACCTAAATACATGGGAATAAAACCCACAACCACTAGAACACCAGGAAATAGCAAACTACCACTGACCCAAAGAACTCTGAAAGTACAAACACACAAAATGTAAAGACAACATAACATTTTAGCCTGATGTTCCCTTTTGGCAAACTATTTACTATAAAGAGAGAGTTCTTCTTTTTCAGATTCAGCAAGCTCTGCATGGTGTGCAGGAATAATACAAGAGCTGCCACATGCAATATGGCCGACGAGTGATCCAGGAACAAGCTCCCAGGACGTGCATGAGCACTCCTAAACTTTCCCACATGAACACCACTGCTATATGCTAATTACACCATTTACTGGTGAGAATCATGCAAATGAGGTTAATTAGTGATCCAGGAAGCAGGCAGGTGTCTGTGCAGGAATAGTGTAACCTGCAGAAATGTATTCGGTTACTAACCGAATACATTTCTGCACATTACAGAATGGAGGCATGACAGCTCCAAATAAAGCATGTATGCATACCAGTGGCCAAATATATGGCCATTGGCATGGGAAATAGTTGCAAAATTATAAAAAATAGCTTTTATTTTTTTTGGTCGATTTTGGCTGTTTAAGAGAAGGGCAGTGGTGCGCAAAAGGGATCGGCCCGAAAATATGAAAAAAAGTTGGAAATAAACTTTTAAACCCAAATCAGCAATGTGCCGTAATAGTCAATGTCATGCATAAGACAACAATACCAGGAAATAGTGGTTGCTAAGGGGGAAGGCTCAGTGTGAGTGTAATAACTATGAATTAGCATTCTGTTTTATGCAAATGAGGGGATTGATACTGAATCACAGAATTCCTCTCAGTGTTAGCTTGCACCCAACCGTGTAGGTGCAGCAACATTCATAAGGGGGAGTGTTATGCATGCTGTAAGCTTATTGGAGTTCTGTGGCCTTGTTTTCCCTTAGCTAAGCACAGCTAAGGAAGGGGGTGCATCTGAGGCTGCCTAGCAGTGTTTACATTGCCTAAACGGGTGTGTGCGCCGTGCACCGGGTTTTAAATAGAGTGGGGGTAGGGTCTACATAAAACACAAGGGCTTCCCCTCCATCAACTGCCAGGTTGTGTGTGATGCCCAGGGCATTATCTTGAATGTTTGTGCTGGCAGCCCTGGAAGCTATCATGACTCCCACATCTGGCATATGACAGAGCTGTACCAGACATTTGCCAATAGGGACATCCCATATGGCCACCTTGCGGGGGGGTGCTGGTTATGCACTGGAGCCATGGCTGATGACACCCATCAGAAATGCACACAGACCCAACACGAACTCCATAACAAGGCACAAGAATAAACCATAATCATAGTAGAGTATCTGTTTGGGATGCTCAAGTCACAGTTCCACTGTCTGGACATATCCAGTGGAGCCTTGCAGTACTCTACAGCTACATGTACACAAATGTTCATTGTATGTGCCATGCTACACAATATGATCCTGCAGAAACAGCTGCAGCAGAAACAGCATGGGGCAAGGCCACACAGCCCCCACCATTTCCAAGGCCATCGCAGGCACAGAGGGACTTGGAGGAGGAACAACCTGAGCCTGACCATGTAGGCAGAAGGAGGCATGCCCAGTATGCCCAGGCTTTGGCAAAGAGGCAATGCATAGCACATACAGTGACATGGTAGGGACCCAGGGAGTGACACCTCTCTCTGACTCGCACATACAGTAAAAGGGATGCAGAACATGACACTCCCTGTGCTTTACCATGTATAGGGAGTGTACTATGTGCATTCGACATAGTCAGCACTCCAGCAGTGTCCTCAGTACTGGCACAACCACAAGGTAAGTCACTCTTACTATCAATTGCTGAATGGAGTAGTATGTTCTTCTAGATGTATCTATGGTATGGATGTGAGCATGCTAGGGAATCAGATGGCTGAATGGGATGGCAGCAGATAGTGGACACCTATATGGGCAGCATGAAATCCATAACAAATGCTGATGTCAACTAAGTAGGCAATACTAGACAAGGTGACAAATCCCACTGCAGTAGATGTGGTGGCCCAAATGTGTGTCCATAGGACACACACACATGTATGTCAGTGAGGCTCACATACCCAACACCAGCCTCAGCCAGCAGGACAGGTGTAGATGACCATAAAGAAAGGTTGTGTTAAGGCCTCCAATTGATGGCAATGGTGAGCAGCCCCACTCCAAACCTACACAGACAGACTACAACAGGTCTGGCAGTTGTATGTTAATTCTGAAGGGTAAGAAGTCTGAAACTGAAATGTAGGTCAATAAAACCTAAGATCTGCACTCTACTGATATACCTCCAGTCTGCATGATAGGTCAGAATACAAAATGAAATGGAAGCCAACAGAGTACCTGAAATACCAGTACAGTCATAGCAAATGTTTACAGTTGTCAGGTGTGCCCCCCCCCCCCAGAATCCTATGTAGAAATGCAGTAACATGTACATGTGGGTATGATAACAGTGAAGCACAGATTACCTGAGCTGGTCCAATTTACAGGATAGATTGTTGCATGTGTAGAATATGCAGGGGTCCGTGTGTAAGGTTGTTGTGTGTTCAATATTGCCTGGAAGAGGTCATCATGTAGACATGGAGGGTTATGTCTTGGAGGCCTATGGCCAGTTCTGTTGATGACAGGGTCATGTTCCGACAACTGCAGTGCCAACCGTAATACATCTCAGCAATACCCATGTCAGCAGTCGTCCATACTCACTGTCCAGATGTCAGTATCTGTTACCGTCTGAAAGATGGACACGCCATGAATGTGGGCCCAGACATACACACAGTACACAGGTGGAAATACCCTAGGCAGAGTACATAAAATTTAACTGTCAACTGCAAGCACCTTTGGATTTGTACATACAGGTTAGCAGCACATTAGTTGTCTGTGTTATATGGAATACTGATGCAGTCTGGCCAATCAGTGGGAGGCAACAAAAGGCAGAGTTATGAAGTAATGAGAGACTGCCTATGTCCCTGCACAAGGCAGCATTAGGGGAATGTCCCAGGTATATCTGTGAGTCAACTGCAAGAAGCTTCCATATCACACATGCACTCAGCTCACCCACCATCAGCCACAGGTTTATCACAGGTCATATCCCTGCTGTTGGAAATGAGTACAGTATGTCCCCCACTTCTGTATGGGAAGACCCACACAATGTAGCATGCTGAAGAGGTGTCCTATGCAGGTGTGTCCCTAGCTGTAAGCAGCACCCTGCCAGCATCCAGACCAATGGATTAATATGGACAGGAACTATTGCCATTAACACCTCGGACACTTGCCCTGTCACCCCAGGGGAATCCAGAGGTTCACAGCCTGAGAATGTAGGAGTGACAGAATGCACTGGCCTGCTACAGATGGACTGCATCACTACCAAATGCCCTACAGTTCTCTGTCAAAGGCCTGTGCCTCACCTGTATTGCCAGTGTATGTTATCTCATAGGGTCCCAACTAACAACATAACACAGTCAACAGAACACAAATGCAAAGCCATGTTGACAAATCCCAGTAGCATGCCCACCATGTCCTACTGCATGAACTGTGGACCAACCCCTAAATACCACTAGGATGAAAGGACAACTATAGGGCTACTTCTCAGATATCACTCGCATAATGTTAGGAATAGGATAGAATAACAGAGTGGAGGAGTGTAGAAGCATGGACTTCATGGAGTGTGTGATGTCTGAAACCCTGATGTGTGCCCATACTAACCTGCCTGCAAACCCAGTAATGGGTGGTTACAAACCGGCACAGTGTGATGGGGAGCTGACCAGATATATATGCCCTGCCTCTGGGTAACCTGGGTGATTCTGTACAGCTGAGAGGTATGGCCACAGCAGGATATGGCCATTCTGTTACGTCAATATATGTACAAGGAGGGAATTCTCAGCCACCACAGTACCAAGGTGCTGGACCATTTACACAGACCCATCAGCAAGTGTCTACAGCTACCCCTCCAGAATGGCATGAGTGTGCAAGAATATGTAGGCTACAGACCACAATACTGGACACAGCTTCATTCATCTTGTATTTCCCAGGAAATAACTGTGAGAAAATAAGTATATATGTCAGTAGCTGATGACATAATACATCACAGTGTAAAACAATTCATATGTCTGAATATTTCTGCTAACACCAACCATGTAACACAAGCAGCACAGACACAATAGTTACAGTATCCCACTATTTGTCACCCATTGTGACCCCATATTGTCAAACTATCTACAGATATCCTGCAGAAACAGGTTGCTAGCTGTAGGTGTAGAACACCAAATCCTGGACTGGAGTACAACCTACCTGGAATGGATTCACACACTCAATACAGAAGGTCATACTGGGCATGCTCCTAAACTTAGAAAAATGAAGCCCATGTCTGGCATCACAGTGGACTATACATATCTGTCAGTCACAGATGTCTGTGCACACACACCACATTGTACACCATTCATTATTTGCAAAACATTGGATAGGAATACTCACACATATCCAAGGCCAACACAATATAATATGTCAAACATACACACACAGAAATGTGGGGAAGAGAGAGACAGACAGTGACAGAGAGATTTCCATCATGGGCCCTATCCCACCCACAACACATCCAATTGCCCAATATCACATGATGTGCTGATGTCAATCACTGGAGACATTGCTTTTGGTAGCCCTTAGTTCAGCCCTATAGTGTCTGTGGTGCTTATGATCACTGTGTAACACGATAGCATAAATCAGCATTCATCTAGCATTTGTATATCCAGTCCTGTCAAATGTAAAGTTGTGTTTGACTGAGTGTGTGTGTATGTGTGTGTGTGTGTGTGTGTGTGTGTGTGTGTGTGTGTGTGTGTGCGTGTGTGCGTGTGTGTGTGTGTGTGTGTGTGTGTGTGTGTGTGTGTGTGTGTGTGTGTGTGTGTGTGTTTCCAGAGAAATGATTTATGGCCCATTCACACACACTGCACTTCCCATTGCCCATGTTAGCACTCCTGCTGATGTCAGTCAACTTGAAATAACCCTCTGGCTAAGGCTCAGCCATATAATCTGCGTGCCACTTGCAATACGTGTGTAATAAAGTAGTGTAGAAAATAGGTAGGAGTTCTAATCCCAAACATGGCAGCTATGAAACTGTGTGTGTGTGGAGATGAATGATTTTGAAGCCATTCACAGTCACTACACTTCCCATAGCCTGCTGATGTCAGTCACCTTGAAATAACCCTTTGGTGAAGAGCCAGCCCTATACACTGAGTGGCACTTGCGATAACTACATAATGCTATAGTGTAGCATACTAGTTAGGTAGGAATTGTAATCCCAGACACAACAACTGTGAAAATGTGTGTGTTTGTGTGAGAGAGTGTGCTTGTCTTTGATGATACCTGATTTTATGGACATTCACACTAACTACTCTCCCCTTACCCCTCCTCTAGCACTGCTGCTGATATTATTCACCTTCAAAGATACCTGTGGAGAACTCTCCAACATGTAAGCTCCATGGTGTGTGCATGTAGTAGCAGTAACTACATAGGTGTGAGTTTGAATCTCATCTGTGGAAGGTATTTGTGTGTACATATGTATGTCTGTACCTCAAAGAATTTGGCCCTATTTACACCCAGTACATATCTCAGAACCTGACTTCAGCAGTCTTGTAGATATCATCCACCTTAGAAGTACCTGTTGCCAAATCTAAACCATGTCAGGTCAGTGGAGTATGTGGTAAATGTGTAACATAATGGTCTGTAACAATTTTTAGGTAGAGGTTTTAATCTCACCCCTGGCAAATGTAAATGTGTGTGTAGGGTAAAATTATTTTTGGGATCTCTCACCCTCTACATCACCCAATGCCAGTATACAACAATACACAGTTAGGTAGGGGTTTGAATCTTAGTACTTTCAAGTGTGTGTGTGTGTGTGTGTGTGTGTGTGTGTGTGTGTCTGTTATCAGTATCCTGTATGGAGGTTGCTGTGATTGTGTGATAACAGAATCCATTGTGGGGGTGAGTTTTGCTAAATTATTATGTTGAGGACCTAGTATATGTCACCATGTCTACATTACCAGGCCAACAGATGTCAAACACAGGAGAGGTTGGTGTAGACAATCAACAGCCCTAAATGTGACTGTATGGAATAGTGAGCAATATAGGCAACACTTCTATTTACTCAGAGAACACTCTCCACCCATGTCTCATACACAAACACACTTGGCTAGGCAACAACTGCTATACTGGCAGTTCCCTGCATATTGCTTCACAGATAGTAACCATGGTGTGATTGCAGTGGACTACATGCCTGCTGAACACAACAGTGCCACTGACATCAGAAAGTACTTTGATGTGTTACATCTCCTGACTGAGTGTGTGTGTTATCCAGCAAGTACAAGGACATGGCACCCTGTTCCATCAATAGGCAAATAAATGCTTACAGTGGCCCTTTTGCTATGCTCCCCACTGGACGCCTGCAACAACTGTAGAGTCAGTAAATGTACCCCACAAAGGGAATACCATGCCTTATACACATGCCCTGTATGGACAGACGCCACTAGCTTCACTGAATACCTGTAGCATGCTGCCAATGTAGGTGCAAGCACAACTTCAGTTACATAGCCAGGTCTCACCAAATGAGGTCAGGAAGGCTACATCAAAAGATAATAATCTGTACACACAACATGCCTCAGAGACCTCAAGTACACTTCCACATGTCAAAGAACATGCGTGTGGGACATGTGCACAACCCAGACACTGTCCATGTTATGGAATATAGATCACATACATGGGAAGCAGTGCACATCACTGGCCACCCACAATAGTAACCCAGATGAGTGGATGGTTAATACAGTACCCACCCCTGGGGACCACTCCAGGGACTACACCCCTGAGCCACACTAGAGACTATTGTCATGTGGCCTGATGCCAAGGTATTCCCTTGGCCTAGCCTTTTGCAGCCTTCAGGCCCATTCACCTACTACACACCTGTGAAGCAATGAACATATGCATCTCTGTACTGGCAAATTTGTGTGTGTGTGTGTGTGTGTGTGTGTGTGTGTGTGTGTGTGTGTGTGTGTGTGTGTGTGTGTGTGTGTGTGTGTGTGTGCATGTATGTGTGTGTGTGGAGATGAATGATTTTGAAGCCATTCACACTCACTACACTTCCCATTGCACTACTTTAGCATGCCTGCTGATGTCATTCACCTTGAAATAACACTTTGGTCATGCTCCACCCCTATAAGCTCTGTGACTCTTGTGATAACTGCACAATAGTGTAGTGTAATAAACTGCTTAGCTAGGAGTTCTAATCATGATCCTGCCAACTGTGATAATGTGTGTGTTTCTCTGAGAGAGAGTGTGCATGTGTGTCTTCATTGACACCTGCTTTTGTGGACATTCACACTTACTACACTTCCCTTATCCCTCCATTAGCACTGTTGCTGATGTCACTCACCTTCAAAAATACCTCTGGACAGCTTTCCACCATGTACGTTTCATGGCATGTGCAATAACTGCATAACACTGTCATAGCAATACATAGTCAGGTAGGGGTTTGAAACTCAGCACTGGTATCCTGTGTAGGTGATTGTATAATGACAAGATCCACTGCAGTGTGGGTTTTGCTACATCATCATATTGAGGACCTGTATGTCCCAATGTACACATTACAAGGCCAACAGTTTTCAAACACTGTAGAGGTTGTTGTAGACAATCCTCAGCCATAAATGTGTACAGCCATGTACAATTTCTATGTGACAGCATGGATTAGTAAACAATATAGGCAACCGTTATAATACCCAGATACCACTCTCCACCCATGGATTATACACAAACATGCTTAGCTCTTACTCTGTTCCTCCCTTCCTTTCTTACTTTGTCTGTCTCTCTCTCTCTCTCTCTCTTTCTGGTGGATGTGGAAAAGTACATCTGTTTTGCATAGACAGCAACTTGAGTTTTCTAAGTAATACTCATGATCAGCTGATGGCCAGTGCACAAATTACAGTCCCCCACTTGCTAACTGCATGTGGAACAGCTGTGGTGTCATTCCTATAGCCAATTGCATGGAAACACACTTCTATACCTAAGCACTTAATGTGGGTGTTGGCTCTTTTCCTTCACTGTAAGCAGGACTTAATGTGAGTGTCTGACAAACAGCATCACAGAGGATAGTTTGAAATATCTCTTACAACATACACTGTGGAGAAAGGCTAACAAACAGGAGGGGGATGTTCCAGACATGGGGACAGAATGTAAGTATTGCTGTTCTACATTTGAAGTAATACTTGTTTAACAGGGTTTATGTGGATATGGCTGTTCTATATGATTTGAAGTCTGGCATTACAGTGTTATGTGGTTGAGGAAACTCTCACCTGTAGGGCTATCTGCAGACTGGCCAGAGTTTGGAGTCTTACATGTGGTGTGTTACTCACACATTTCCTATCTTTAGAAATGCAGTAGTATACTCTGATGATTGCAGTCAGTACATGGTGACATCCATGTGAGTTACTGACTTCATATCCCTCAGAAGAGATATGTCACAACAAACCCCGTTACACCAGGAATTTTCTCAGCTTATCACATAAATATGTCAATATTGCCCCTGTGTTTGTGCCTCTGTTCCCCAAGTCTGTCACCATTTGTCCATATGTCATACAGTAAGAGGTGCATATGTACAGTATATCATTATTTACTGACATCATTCCTGATAACAAGCCAGTGCGATATCAGACTGCTAGACATGTTATGTATAGTAGGCCTTATATTTGAGGACAAAACCTGGACATTCTCTTGTAGTCTTTGCAGTAGTGAAGTCTGTGTACTTATGGTGATTGTTGACAGAGTGTCACTATTGTGTAGCAGTATATTGTCAATATGTTACTTGGCCTGTGTACAAACTGTGGTAGATGTCAGTGTTCTTGGTTCTGTTCTATCTGACGCTGCATGCTGCTCCAGTTTCTGGTACCCTATCAGTATATACTTTTGTAGGGCCAGACTGAGACATGTTCCATACCACAGTCAGGCATCAGCCTACACTATGTATTGGGCCAGTATATGTAGGGTTCATGTGTGAGTGGCAAATATGAGGATGCTTTTGTTCGCACAGTCCATATAGTATACTATTAATTAGGCATACCATAATGTGGCTGTGACTGTGTTGAGATTGGTTGTGGGTATGCACTTTCACACTAGTGTCTGTTACTCCATGCTGTTACATGCCTGTAGTGCCTGCTATATTTGCAAGTACATGTGTATCCCCCATAGGAAACTTGGGTCTGCCTGTAGTTTACACAGTGCTTTGTGACATGCCTAGCAGCTCAGTGTATTTACTAAGTGTGATGTTATGTCCAGATATTTGTCAAATGTACTGTTGCCTGGCCACCATATGTGTTCTGTGTTTCTGAAAAAGCAGTGGGATGCTGTAAAAATGTATGTCACTAACTAGTGGGAAGTATGTGGGTTTGGGACCTCTGCTCCTCCAGTTAATATGTGTTAGGACAGACAGCAGGGTGTGAATGCATCAACTGTGTGAGTTTAACTATTCCAGTATTTGTGTGATATCTCTATTTTTGTGGCTGTAAACATCCCCTTTGTCAGGCTTGGTCCACAAGTCTTGCACTAAGGAGTTGTGTGTATACCTCTGGACTGCCCAGATTGTGTCAGACTGTCGACGTTTAGTGGTCATATTTCTTATTCCACAGGATCATTACTGTGATTTGTGTGGTACTTCACTATGATGATCTTATGATGTCTGTCAGTAACTGATGGCATACATGTCAGTATCAGAAGTGACTTCCTACACAACATTTCTGTTGACACAACCCCTGTTACTGTAGCAACATTTACATTTATACCTGCAATACTTACATTGCATTCCCTTGCACTAAGAGGTTGTGACTCATGGTGCTGAGGTATGACTCCACTACATGTTATGGGCATAAGTGTTTTATATATATATATATATATATATATATATATATATATATATATATATATATATATATGTACACACACATATACATACGTATATATATATATATATATATATATATATATATATATATATATATATATATATATATATATATATATGCATATATATATATATATATATATATATATATTTATGAATATATATATGTGTGTGTGTGTGTGTGTGTGTGTGTGTGTGTGTACATGTATACATATATCTACATATCTACATATGTGTGTATATATATATATATATATATATATATATATATATCCATATCTTTATTATATGTAATCATGAGTGTTGTGAGTGTTGTATATACCTTTCCAGATGTATCCCACCATATTTATCTGGTATGTGTATATTTAGATATAAAAACATGACTGATTCAACACTATTTTCACTTACAGGTACTAAACAATTGTAGTAGTCAAAGCAGTTGTTCACTACTATTCAGTATGTGTACTGAATGATATATTTGAAAAAACAATAGCAGTCTTCACATCGCTGATGACTTAGTGGTTAACTGCTGTGACTATAGTGTACAAGGTCCTGAGTTCAAGACCTGCAATGGCTATTTATTTTGTTGCTAGGCAGAACAAGGACTTTTGGATACACAGTGGTTAAGGCAGTTATGAGCAGGTTTGCGTGAGTTTGCAAGACAGTAAGTGGTGCTAACGTATGGTTAAACTAATAAGTGCTTACACCATGTAAGCTTTGCTTACCAGTGCACAAATGTGCTTAGCGTTTAAATTTAAGCAATGCTTCCACCTGCTAAGCATAGCTCAGCCCTGGTAACCAGTGATTACATTCCACTCTGATAAAATAGTAGGGTAATGAGAGCTTTGATAAGTGTATTTAATTCCATGAACATAACATGCTTCTATGTGCCATCATTACAGTAGCAAGGGGTGTGAGTTTACCGTATGGGACACCTGAGTATACATGGTTAGTACAAAATTTTTTTCTCTTTGTATGTGTTTCATACATGGGTAGTATCCCAGGTTATATGCAGTCACACTTGCTTGTATTGTATCATTACATTAGTACTTTTAACAGTGCTTTTCCAAGTAAGAGTAGATTGCAAATTGTAGTACTGGAACCATACACCCCTGCATGCAAACCTGGACTCTGAGTACTGACTATCATGTTCCTGGTGTATGAGCTGTATGTTATTAAGTATCTGCTACTGGATATTGATCTGATATGTGGATATTAACTGTAGACTATTACATGTTTAGGACATGTCATTGAGGGCTGCTGTCATGTAGTAATGGCATACTTATCAGTGTCAGACATCTATCTATCAAAACATACATCCTAATGCATAAGCTGTTGGCTAGCTGATTTCTGTCTGTCCTCTGTACAGATGTGCAGATGTCAGGTATCTGTCTTGGCTGCTTACAGGCAATCTATGATTGACTGACACTGACATGTCTGCCCAACTGTGTTATGAATGCCACAGCTAGGAAACCCCACCCTGTATGCACCATATGCCATGGATGCCTCAACCAGACTACCACAGTCAACAGAACATGCTTGGGTACAGGTCTCTAACCCAGACACTGGCCATGTTATGTAATATATTTTGCATACATGTCAATTGGAGCACCTCACTAGCCCTCTGCAAGAGAAAACCAGATGGTTTGATGTTGAATTTAACTGTCTCCCTGGGGATCACTTAAGTGGCATCAGTTGATAGATGGCCTGCTGACAAATGTCAGGTGGCATGATGCCAGTGTACTCACTTGCCCTACTCTTCTCATCTCTCTTTGGACATTAGCCTGGTACACACCTAGGAACACCTGCATCTATGGACCCCAGTACTGACAAATGTGTCAGTGTGCAGTACTGAGAATAACAGTGTCAGTGTGTTTGTAAACTTGTAGTTGACAATACCCTGAGGGCCTTCTCACCCACTACATCCCCCATTGGCATACTTAGAAATGGCTGCTGCTGTAATTGGCATTAAATGTACCTTGTTACATTCTTTACCCTATGGGCTACCTGGAGCTTGCAGTTCCAGCATAACACTGTTCTACAAATGGGGAGATAGGTGTGGGTCACCCTCTGAGTCCTGGCAATTGTGTGTATATGTGCGAGTGTGTATATTGATAGGAGACAGCATTCTGAGGCCACATTCTCCAAATACAATAAACCTTGCCATACATTATAAGGGATAGTGATGTTGCTGCCCTTTGGAGAGCCATGACAAACCCTCACCCTACTATTCTTGTGACATGTGCAATAAATGCATATCCCTGTAGTAGCACTGATTAGATAGACAAGGGGTTGTATTGCAGTCCTGGTCAGTATGTGATTGTGGCTATGTCAGAGCATTATCCTGAGTTTCAATTAGTACAATTTCCAATGTGGGGTTCGGGTGCTGGGTATACTGTCTTTACACCATGGTACCCCCAGTACATATCCCAAGGTCCACTGTATGAGGACCACTATCACCATCAACCATACAGGTAACTGATTACACTATCCAGCCCAATGATGCATGTGCTGTGTGCAAATTGTCTGTAACAGAATGGACTCACTGACAAGGTAGTTAGCACTGCTAAACCCAGGTCTGTCAGATGTGTCTGTGACTGTTATGTGTTTGTCAATGTGTATATGACGGTATGTCATACTATGTATTGTTCATTAACACCCAGTACATCCCCCATTACCATACTGTTCAAGGCCTAGTGATGTTCTTCACTTAACAAAAAACTCGGGATACACCTCATCCTAAAAGATCTGTGATGTGTGCAATTAAGACCAAACACATTAGTAGCAATAAGTACCTAGGTAGGGGTTCTACTCTCAGTGTTGCCAAGTAAGTGTGTGTATGTGAAGGGATCTACTTCATTTTGCAGAAAATACATGTCCCAGGAGATCATTTGTCCAAGAACTAACTTGCAAAAGGTAATATTTCAAAGGAATCATCTTGTGGAAATTCATTCCATCAAAACTAGTAGTAGATGTGTAAATGTCCTCTTACCCACTGTACAGCTGTACAGCTATACTGGAGTTGGTATATATAGCTGGGTGTGGTTGTTGTGGGCACAGCCACCTGCATTGGTGTTATTGTTGTGTGTATCCCCCTGCTTAGTCTGCTGTTATACTGTACAGTTTATGTTAACAGGTTAAGTAGTTGTTAATCACACTATGTGTGGTTCTATGCCACCCCACACCCTCCAAAGTGGTGGGCCATGCCACCCACACCAGCACACCTATGTTTACCAACTCCAGGTTTGTGCTACATTGGGCAAGAGGACATATACCCTGCCAGTACCATAGTCAATGACATTAAACTTGCAGACTGATTATTTATTGATGTGATGTTTTGCCTATTTGGTCTTGGTGAAATTAAATAGGCCAAAATGAGTTCACTGCAAAATTAAGTACATCCATGTGTATAGTATTCTCTGTGTATTGCAACAACACCAAAGCCTGTGTGTGTGTGTGTGTGTTATTCACAAACATTTGCTGTGTACCACCCAGTACAATTACCATTGCCCACTGTAGAAGAGCTGCTGACATCATCCACCATGCACTCACCTGTATATACCCCTCAGACTTATCAGCCATGTGGCATATGTAGTAACTGTTATACAGACCTGTTACTCATGTTCAGCTGTCCCCAGGATATGACAATGTGTCACCACAGTGCATACCCTCCTGTAGGAAAGGAGAGCAGACCAAAATCCTGCTGACACATAGACACCTACAACACAAACAGAATGCATTATGGAGACCACAATCAATCAGTAATAATAACAGCTATAATGCATCATAGCTGGACAGGTACACAGCCTGACATGTAAGCATTAAACATTCCAGCTGAAAACATGTTAAACAGCATTGCATTGCTAAACATTAGTACAGAGGTTCCCAAAATGTGTACCGTGGTGCCCTGGGGAGCCACAGCTTCCTCACGGGGTGCTGCGAACTAATAAGCTTAGCCACAAAATAAACCACAAACTAATAAGCTTAGTTACTAAGCTTATTAATTTGTAGTTTATTTTGTGGCTGTGTTAAGGGTTATACAGTGAAATAGCCCCATGTCTTGGACTGGATTGTTCTAAGCAGGCACTTAACCAAAGAAATATATGGCAGCTTCTTTGACAGGTTATGGTGTACCATCTCAATAAGAACATTAGTGTTACAGTCAACAAGCCATTTCTGTAATTATTTATGTACACTGGTGATTGTCACAAGCTGGTTTCAATACTACGCTTCCTGCTGCAATAAACAAAGCCTCTGAAGTTTTTGTTCTTCATTTCCATGGGGACTTAAAAAGCCACAGTAGAAGTTAATGTGCACACCACAAAAACCTGGTGTAAATAGGTGGTTTGCCACCAGATGGACAGTTTTGTAATATGTATGCCTCCAAGCAATCTGTAGGCATTTTTTGTTGAGTGTTTTAGGCAATAAAGAATTGCAATGGCATTTTAAGTATCATGGACTGTGCAGTATCCAACATAAATGCAATTCCTGTATTTCATCAAAAAAGACCTATGTGGAAAGAGCTTGACTGGAAAACTGCTGTAAGGCAAGTTCTATTAGCCTGAAAAAACAGATTATATTACCCACGACATATGTCCAGACACAAAGCCAAGTTCAAATTCTGCGCATTAAAGCTCTACTACCCTAGTATTTTCATATCCCATGCTTCTTCAGAAACTTCCTAGTTGCTTTAATTCAGACATTTCATAAAAACAGAACTGTTAGTTAAAAAAATGGTATATCACATTATTCTAGTCAATGTGTATAAAGTAAAATACCAGTTTTGACAAGGTCTTGCCATGCATAAAATGAAAAATTCAAGACCACTCCAAAAATAATAGCATAGTGCAGTGTTCATATATGACCCCCTGCCCATATATAATGCTCCTGGACAGATTAGACAATGAACTTGGCAGAAGCAATACAAACAAATTCAGTCCATGACAGTGAACTGCCATCGACCACCGGGACCCCTAGGAAGGCTAAGACAGTCACGGGGTAGGTAAGAACGAATCATCATTTGGTACACACACTTATTATTACTACTTACCATTACACCACTGAAATGGGTGCATCAATGAATCCCCCTGAGGCAGATCACAAAGGGAAAAATGCCAGGTGGCCAAGCAGCTGTGGAAGAAGAAGAGCCCCTTTTCCTTTTTAACCACAGTTTTGCCCATGGATCAGTTGTATCCAATAAATAGAGTACATGCCCATCTGGGAAAGGTGACAGATCAGAATAATAATAACATGGATGTCAGAATAAAGGAAAACACCGTCCTTCTAACGGGATGTATTTCCGTAAACAATGATCCCAAGTTAAATGTTATAATGTGAGGCATCCTCCAAGAGTTGTGCTCAGCAATGACACCTTGTTTGTACTTCCTTCTCACTGTAATCCACCTAAACCCATCATTCATCAGAGTGTATTACTGAAGAGGAGAGAGAGAGAGATGAGATTAGCTCCTGATCCAGCAGGTCAGATCCTGCAATCCAATTATGACAGCTGCATACAATTGTGCAAGGGCTGCAAGAACCACCCTTACTCCTCATAACTGCCTCTGGCCCTGATATGATACATCAGATGCAACGCCCACTGTGCAGCCCCCCCCCCGCTTTGATTGTCACAAGTTTTACTGCAGACGGGTCTTGGTGTCACAGTAGTCCCTGCCTCAGTGGGCTGTTCAAAGAAATCCATCAAAGAGAGATTGCAAATGAGTCAACCTTCTCCTTATTCAGGAAGCAGATGTTACAAAAGTCAATGTGATCCCTTCAGAGATTTTAAACATATCTGGACACCAGTCATACCTTTCAACTGTCCAGATTTTTACCTCATGTTTTCAGTCTATGTCTTCATAAAATTTGTGGTTTTCAAGCAAATCACTGGGATGATTTGAGGTCACTAAATTATGGCATACATTTGAGTTTCAGACTTCGATAAAATGCATGTTAACACAAATCCAGTTATTCTGGCAACTTTCTAAGTTTATAAGAGCACAATTTAACATCTGTCCCTATTTTGTGGCAGGTCACAATCATGTACCTAAGGGGACCATTACCTCTCTTTGTGGGGAGGTGTGCTTCTTACAGGCGGTCACCCTAAGTATATGTAAATAGTCAGGAATGCATGCCAGCTCTTCTTACTGTCATTTGCCCTAAAAATGAGCTATCTTTCCTTCTGAAACTGTTAGACCGACAATAAATCAAACTGGAAAGTGTAACATACATGCAGGCATATTTTACTCAACTGTGTACATTTGTTATTCTGATTTCTCTCAGAAGCATCAGGTTTATCAAGACCAAGTATTTAAAAGCACTGTCTAAAATAATGTCATTGACATAAAATTTAAATATAGTTTGCTCAGAGATGTGACTAATCTGAAAATAATTTTTATTATAGCTGTAGTGTGAAACAGCTGAAAATGATACACACAGTACTTCAAAGCATTTACTAAACTTTTTCAGCATATAAGGAAATATGTCTTCACACTGGTGCATAGGTAAGATGGACTATTTCAAGTTACACTGTAGCATAATTAAAAACTCATAAATGTGATTCGAGTACAGATAAATGATTAAGGAAGGTATAGTCTCTGAAGATCGGGGACAGTGAAGGGATATGCAGGCATCGCCGTTCCTCTTATCATCAGTTTGGGGAGGGACTGAGAGGATAGAGTTAAATTTGAGAGAAAAATCAGGGATGTCTCTGAAGACTGGGGACCTATTGTGGCAACAGCTTGGTCTGACAAAGCTGCTGCAGACCTGGAGGAATGAAGTTTGAGGACTGCATCTTGGTTATATATAAAATGTCCTTCTACAATTAAGTGTTTGACCACAGTTGTCAATCCTTATTAAAGGCCAATAAAACTAAAGGACTGGACAACAACAGACTGCTTTGAACCTGAAATGTTACTGTAAAGCTGCTCACCAGCTATGTACAACCTCTCCAACTAGCAGAGTGAATATAACCATTTTCACTGCTTCTGACAGCAGTCAAGCTATAGTATTTCCAAAAAAAAAACAGGTCACAGTTGCAATGCTGCCAAACAAAGCTGAAATATTTCTGTACAGTACATCTCCATGTTTATGAAGTGCAGTGCAATATGTCACGGCTTTACTAGGTCCCCACCTCAGTGTCACATCTGCAGCAGCATCGGCGGACCAAACTGTTGCCCTAATAAAGGAAATGTACCCTTGACTGTTAATGATCTGCTCAAAAGATTAATAATCTGAAGGTCATAATCAACCCCATACCCTGTGTATATGAAGTGAAGACCTTAATCATTATGACAAACCCACCCCAGAATACTATAAATTTGATTTGAAGTAGACCAAATATAAAAATCTGGACATTTTATGAAATTCTGGACAGCTGAATTGAAATGTATGTTTTTGTGATCTTAAATTGTTCAATTACGATTACATTTTTTGTGATCTTAAATATGTATGTTATTTATTTTTACCTAACTAACCCATTTAATTAAAAAAAAGATTATCTTGCAAAGTATACTTGTGAGAATTTGATGGGGACACCTTGGGAAAACCTGGATTCAACAAGGGAGTCGAGAATCGAAAAAGTTTGGGAACCGCTGCCTTAGTACATTCACCCTGTGCATCAGAAGCATATTAGCATGTCCCTGCATTGATGGTATGGATGACAGGGATGTGTCACAGGTATCATCATATGCACAGGGAGTGTTGTGAGTTTGCCAGAGACCTAGGCTGAGCCATGTGGTTGACATCATGTATATGTGTTAGGGGATCCTTTATCAATTGGGTTGTGCAGATGTGGTGTGTGTAGGTATGGAGGTGCCCTATCCGTTGGTGATGTGTGTATGTATGTATATATACACACAGTTCTGCCTTGTGGTTGCCCTATACAGGGGTTTGTTGCACAGCTGCAGACCATACATGGCAGGATGTACAGTTCACCTTGTCCGGCCATGGACACGGGGCTGTGCCTGCCAGAGGTTCCATGGGCATTACCAGCTAGAAGCCCAGATATTTTATTCTCCCCTGATGATAATTGTCCACTGGATCTGCATCCCTGCTGGGACCAGCCAGGACCATGTTAACATGGCCTGTTGCATTGTGGTGTGGACAGCACCACCCCTGCAGTGCTGGTGCTGGTACTGCCACTACGCGAGTGGCTGTGACTTGTTGCACATCCATGTAGACCTCCACCTGTTGGTGTTGCTGACCTACGTCCATGTGGCTGATGCCCTATTCCCACCACATGTTCTAACACAGACACCACACAGTCGAGGAGTCCCACCATCTCACCTAACAGTCTATCCAGGACCTCTGCAAAATAATTATGGGCACCTGCAAGATTACAGGTGTTGTCAAGTACAGCAGAATGAGTAGATCTCTGGAGCCTCAGACTCTGTCTGGTGTAATGTTCCATACATGCCTGTGCCTCCATGATGTCTTGAAACATGCTTCTGATGACACCTGCTTTGGCACTTCTGCCAGGGGCATGATGACCAGCAGTCCTCCTACGAGCACACCTGTACATCTGCCTGCGTGGTACCCTGCTGGTTATCTGGCTATGGCTGCTGTGTACAGACACACTTGTCATAGTCCCCACACTGTACTGTCCCATGCTACCACCCGCCAACTGTCCCTTATCTACAGCCACTGGTGATGGGGTATGTATGGGCATTGTGACTGTGTGCGGGATGGGATGGATAAAAGTAGGATGTCAACCGATGGCACAGCTTCAGCCCCTAACAACCCTGCCTGTGCTTCACCATACCTGTCATCATTGTCAGAGTCTGTATGGACACTAACATCAGTTTGCCTGCAGGAGGGACCCTGACCCACCTCGCCACCTGTGAGGGGGAAACAAAAAATGTAATTTAAGACCTGTATGTTATTGCTTACCTCTAAACACACTCACACACACACACACACACACACACACACACACACACACACACACACACACACACACACACACACACTTACAGTTGGAAGTGGCACTAAAATATTAAACAGACCTCTCATTACCCAACAGTCAACATGCATGACATATGGCACTCAACAGCATGCACTACAGCTATACTCAATCCTTGTTACCAACATTATACATCTCTGTGTGATGCATGAGTTGTGTTAGTAGGTGATGCCCCTTGGAACACACTGCACCCATGTACACAGTATTGCTGTGCACCTGTACAACACGCTGACATGTACTGTGCACTAAACCTCATGAGTATACACACCATTGCTGAATGTGTATATGTGTGGCAGTTATGTTTGCTCTGCTGCTCACAGCCCCTATTTGTTTGTCTGACACATACCTGGGATGATATGAGGACTGATGTCAATGGTTAATGCCTGTCTCTGATTTGAACATATCATCATCAGTGCATGATGAGCAATAAAATCTGATTACAGTGACAACCTTCAAAGCTTAATGTGGATATGAGGAGTGTACACACCCTTGTTGACATGCCAGCCTCTTCCATGATATGCAATGTGGCCACAATACTGCATATGTTAAGATTACACACCCCTGATATGTGACATATGACCTGTGCAATCAAATGCAGTATCAAACAAATGTGTTAGTCGTGCAGATGCTGAATGAGATGCATACAATATGTAGGTTGCATAAGTGTGCACACCCTTAACACAATGGTTTGTTGCAGCACCCGTTGTGAACTACAGCATGCAGTATTCCTGGAAGGGGTACACTAGCATGGCCCATCTTCACTTGCCATTATTTGATCACTCTGCCCTACAAATGTCCCCCAACTCTGCTGGATTGCAAGGTCAGCTCATGTGCACAGCCCTTGGAGGTCACACAGTCCCTTCACTGTTGCTGTGGAGTCAGGGTTATGTCTGACACAATTCATGACCTTGACTGTGTTTAGATACAGCCATTCATAGTGAGCTTTGAATGTATGGTTCAGTTCACTGTTGTGTTTCAGGATGACACCCCTCACCATCCTCAGCCTTATTGCAGATGCAAAAACAACCAAACCAAAAACCACCTCCAGAGGAAGCCTTAATAGGCAAAAATAGTAACATGAAAAAAAGACTTCCACCACAACGAAAAGTTCACTGAGAAATTCTGTTAAAATGTAGGCTTTAATAAAATGAAGAAATAAAAAGCACAAATTGTGCTATTCAGGTTGCAGGTCAAACAGGATAAGCGCTTTCAGTTAAAAAAAACTTCTTCAGATCCTAGTGTGTAAACCTGACTTACTGCTGTTAAATAAAGATCCTTAATTGCTCAACCAATCACATACAGCAATCAGATGCACGCCTTCCTTAAGCCTCCATTTCATTTCTTAATTAGGCTCCTCTCTTTCAAAATAGGTTTAATAGGAACTACTCTGTTGAGCCCTGGAAATAAATTATCTCTGAGGTTCATGATCCATCTGCTTTCTTCCTTTTCAGTTTTGTCGACAATGTCTCCTCCACGAAGGTTAGTAGTCACATTTGAGATAACCATAAAGCTAAATGAATGCCCTAGATTTTCATACACATGTCCATATAGGGCATTGTTTACCACTTTATTCTTGATGTCTAACAGATGGCGAAGTATCCATTCCTTAAACTTTCTATTGGTCTTTCCTACATAATAGGCTTGGCACAAATTACAAGTGCCAACGTATATAACATTCTTGGTGTTGCAGTTAGCAAAACCAGAGTACTTATAGCATTTGTTAGTTACCGGATGAACAAAACTGTTGGAACATTTAATGTGGCTGCAAGCTTTGCAAAAGCCACATTTCCAAGTTCCTAACCTATTTCTTCCTTCTGTACTCTGCTTGTTAGGTATTCCATCATAGTTGCACAATAAATCCTTTAAGTTCTTCTTGTTTTTATAACCAAACTTAGGTGTTTCCCCTACAATTCTCTTAATTTTATTGTCAGCAGTTAAGACTGACCAAAATTTCTTGATGGTTTCACGGACATCAAAGGAGTCAGTGCTGTAGGTCATCATGCATCTGAGACTGTTGCTGTTCCCACCTTTCATCACATCACTCTGCTTCCATTTCGAGTAGTACGGTTGCCCTTTGTTGTATCGAATGGACATTACTTTGCCTTTACTCATGACTAATTGTTTTTCATTATAGCCTCTTGAAGCAAAATTCTGTAATAGTTTGTCTTGTTCCTGCAGAAAATCATTATCGTCAGTACAGAGCTTGGATATCCTGGTCACTTGATTTTCAACAATATTCTGAAAAATATGTCTCGGGTGCATGCTATTGTAGTATAGCATATGGTTCCTCCAGTTTGGTTTCCTGAATATAGTGGTGCCAATTCCTTTGCTTTTATTCATTGAAATTCTCACGTCTAAGAACTCAATCTCATTTGCTGATGTTTTCACTTCGAATCTTAGAAAGCTAGTCGTACTTGTTAAATAGTTGACAAAATCATTTAGGCGTTGCATACTGCCCTTCCATAGGAATATAACATCATCCACAAATCTATTGTAAAAGATGATGCATTCCTTCCATTCATTTTTTGTATCCATTTCCCATTGCCTTTCCCATTCAGCTAGGACTATATTGGCATAGCTGTTTGCACAGGGGGTGCCCATGGCTACCCCCATTTCTGCCAATAGTAGCTCTCACCATAGAGGAACACATTGCTCTCCAGGACCAATTCCAGGAAGCTGCATACTAGGTTCACATCCATGTTTACTTCAAAATGAGAGGCAAAGTCCCTTACTGCTTCTATTCCTATATGGTTGGGTATGTAAGTGAATAAATTGTTGACGTCCATCGTCACCAAAATGAGGTTGTCTATGGAGTTTCTTGCTCCATTCTTTCATACAGTCTCTCCAGCAGCTGACCAGTGTCCCTCAAGACAGTATGTGTGAAAGGCAACAACTTCTTGAGTTCAGTTTCCACATAGATTGAAATGGGCTCAGTGACCCTTCCTCTCCCCGAAACTATCGGTCTCAGAGGGGGATCAACACTGTTCTTATGAATCTTAGGCAACCCTTTGATAACAGGTATAGTTGGATATACCATTTCAAGAAATTCATATAGATTTTTATCAATTGCTCTAGTCATTAATTTGTCATACAGGACATTCTTTACTGAGGAAATCAATCTGTCTACTTGACACTTCTCGATTTTGTGGTATGTATCACTATGGCTTAACATATCCTGCATTTTCTGGGCATACTGTGTTGAATTCATCACTATTAAAGCTCCTCCTTTGTCAGCTGGCCTGAAAATAACTTCTTTCATTGTTTGCAATTCTTTTAATGCCTGAAACTCATCCTGTGTTAAATTGTAATAGTGTTTACTTTTTCCTTTTGACCTCCGTTCAAACACCTCATTCTCACATAACCGTAAGAACATCTCCACAGTGGGATGATTGCTGGAGACAAAGGAACTTGTTTTTTTCAACACAGATGATGCATAGTTTGTACCAGTATTTTCATTGTCAAAAAGACACTTCAATGTAACGTTCCTACCAAAGCACCTTAAGTCTGTCACTAACTCACTCAGGTCAGAATGTATTGAGGGTATAAAGCTCAAGCCTCTTTGCAGAACACTCTTTTGGGTAGCTGTCAGTTCATAATTGGATATATTAATTACCAACGAAATCGATTCATCTAAGCTCATTGAGGTTCCTAAGTTACCTTTCTCTTTTTCCTCTCTCTGCTTTCTGACCTGGATCTCCCGACATTTTTCTGTGTTAATAAAAAAGGGAGTTGCTGTAACAAAGGTGCATGGACAGATCCCTTCTTTGGTATCACGCTCGGAACTATTTCACTTGAAGGCTGAATGCTTCCTGCCGACACAGTGTCTACATTCGCTGCATTATCATTTTCCGTTAGTGATGTAATGACCCCGAGCATGCCAGAGTCATTGTTAACTATACTACCATTAGTCCTATTGTTAGGAGTATTGCGAGAGGCTAATTCAGGATGTTGCCCATTAGTGTGCATATTACTATGTACTTCAGCATGTACATTCACACTAGAAACAGTCCTGCGTGTCACAGGTACATTTCCCATGTTGTCAGAGCGTTCTTTTCTATCTGGTGCTGTCTTATCCCTCGGCCACTCAAACAGGCGACCGTTAGTAAAATCAAAATAATCTCTCTTTAGTTTGTTAATTTTTATATTTTTCAATTTGTTCTCATAGGTTTCCAATTTATCTTGCAGGGTTTCTAGCTTAAACAAGCAGCTATCAGGTAATTTCATAGTTTCCATTTGCTTTTGCTTACATTCAATAAGAGCAAAAACCTCATCTTCATGTGGCTTAAAGTAGTCTATTAGCAGCTGCATGTATCGGAAGCTTGTCTCTATGTGAATCTCCTGCCATTTGGCCAGGAGATCTGGGTAGGTGTTCCCATAGCTGGGCATACACCTAATTCTCAATCCTCTTGGTATCACATTATGATGTAGACACGCTTCCATGTGAAATCGCTACCATTGCAGCCTCTTGAGCTTATAGGCTGCATTCTCAACTTCTCTAAAGATGTTATCAAATTCTTCATTACAGTCTGTAATCAGTTCCTGATTCACACCAGTCTTTATATTGATATCAAATAAAGGATTGTGCATACCTGCATTAAAACTAGTATTAGTTTTCCGACCATTTTCCATCACAAAATACAGTGTTGACACCAAAGCAGTAACAAATAATGACTGTGTGAGGTGTTAAGGTAAAAAAAAACAAGCACAAACAACCAAACCAAAAACCAACTCCAGAGGAAGCCTTAATAGGCAAAAATAGTAAAATGAAAAAAAGGCTTCCACCACAACAAAAAGTTCACTGAGAAGTTCTGTTAAAATGTAGGCTTTAATAAAACGAAGAAATAAAAAGCACAAATTGTGCTATTCAGGTTGCAGGTCAAACAGGATAAGCGCTTTCAGTTAAAAAACCTTCTTCAGATCCTAGTGTGTAGACCTGACTTACTGCTGTTAAATAAAGATCCTTAATTGCTCAACCAATCACATACAGCAATCAGATGCACGCCTTCCTTAAGCCTCCATTTCATTTCTTAATTAGGCTTCTCTCTTTCAAAATAGGTTTAATAGGAACTACTCAGTTGAGCCCTGGAAATAAATTATCTCTGAGGTTCATGATCCATTTGCTTTCTTCCTTGCTTCCTATGCTTGACAACTATGGGCCGCACGGGAGTGTTATTTTGCAGTGTTCTAAATTCAGAACGGCATGTCTACCGACCTAGTTCCTGCTAATGAACAGCAAACCTAAAGGTGTACACAGGCACCAGCAAGGTAAAAATGGGGATGGTGGGCCTGAGGTGAAGTGAGGTGTTGCTTGTGTAACACTTGTATCTTTATTAATACTGTCTGTAGGTTTCAGCCTTGGTCTCAGTACACCATTACAAATTGCAATACATGCCTTTGGGAGACTTGATGTTATGCATATGCTACCCATAGAGAGCCCTGAATGATGTTTCCTGTAGAACAACTCTTCCATCTGATTACCCTAACCCAAAAGCCACACGTATGCAGATTCCAGGCAATTGTCGACACAGGTACTGCACAGGCGGTGCTTGCTAGACATTCCTGCAAGTCCCTCAATGTTGCTGCATGTTTCTGGGCAGCCTCCATGACCAGTTTGCAACATGTGTTGTCATCTGTCTTGGATGGGCATCTGTTTATTTTCTACATTAATGTTGTTCCATACTTCATACACACATTCATGACTGTCGGCATTGTTTGCCATGGCATATGCAATGGTGAGGTAAGGCTACTTATCTCACTCCTGAGTGCTACCTTTCAGTTATGAGATCCATTCCATGGTTTGTAAGATGTGTGCAAGCCACGGCTGCCTCTGTTGCAGGTGAGTGGGCAAATGTCATGGACATACTTCTTGGACAGCAGACCATTACTTGGTATGACATTGAGGCTCTGTACTTGATGGAAGGTATGTACTCAAGAAGAGTGAATGCTGTCAGTACCTCAAAAGCTGCTTTCACAATCTATTTGGAGTGTGTGCACACATAAGCTTCCAGTGTTTGTTAAGGTATGTATTCCCCATATTTGTTGTCCTAACATAGGATTCCATATTACACATTCATTGCTCATGTTAGGATCACATTACAGGTTGTAAAAGGTGTGGAATGTGGTATTGTGATTTGCCGTTGTTTAGATCAGGAACAGTTGCCATTGTAATGGTGTATACACTGTTGTAGCCACTGTATAAGGATAATGTTTCATACATGTCCCTACTGTAGGCCATTTGTCTCACCATTATGTTCATCTCTATCCACACATCTTGCACTGACAGGTTGTTAGGTATACTGCAGAACTCTTACATATCCTTCGGATATGCCGCCATGGTGACCACTGTGATGCAGTACAGTTAACAGCAACAATAAGTGAACATGTACAGCATGCATTATGGGTAGGTGTGTTAAATGTGTGCATGGCAAATACAATGGCAATAATATGGGCGGTGTATTGGCAAACCTGAACAAAAAAAAACATACTCATCAGCAACAGGCTGCTGCCCCAGTTGTATACCAGAGGGACCTACATAGTTGTGTGAAAGACCTAATGTCGGTAGCCACATCTGTGTCATTGGTGCAGGGTGGGAGCAGCATTTCAGTACATCAGCAGTACAAACCCACAATACTAGAGATTATGCACATCTGTTTATTACTACACTGCAGCAAAAGACTATGTTATCTGACATATGCATTTATATATTTTACAGATGAAGATAGATAAGCAACAGTGGTCTACTAATGTGCCCTGCGGCCTTACCTGCACCCTCCTCATCCATTGTGTGAGTGGCACCCACCTCCAGAATGCTATCTTCAGGTTGCTGGCTTGGCTGGCGGGCAGGTGCCCCAAGGCTGGCGAGGAGCTCCTCAGCGTGTATCAGTGGGGACTTGATGGCATGACCCCCACCTGTGGCTAGCTGGTCCCTCCTAACTGCAGCAGCGCGCTGACGGGTGTGGGTGATCAGATTGGTGCACCGATGCCGCACCTGCTCATAACTGCAGTTATGCAGGCTGACATCATTTACCCTGTGGACGAGCTCATTCCACAGGGCGGTCCTCTCCTGCAAATCATGGGCCCTGCAGCCAAATAGGGTTCCATGATGTAGTATGATGAAGTCTATAATGACATCATTTTCGTGGGGTGTATATGCAGGGAGCCGTTCCTGGGGCATTGTACCTGGAAGACATAAACAGGAAAAAAGGTCAGAGGACCTCATACTGCAAGGATATAAAAGTTGTTAATTGACATCTCCCCCCCCCCCCCACCATATATGCAACAATAAGCTAAACACACAAATTAATGGGTATGTTTATACCAAACCTACTGTTGTGACGTGTCCTATTGTTCAGCAAATATTGAAATGTGTTTCTATTAATGGTCCATGTTGAAATACTATCATTGGTGGCCTGTTGCTATCAATGTAACCTGCATGCTGTTGTAATAGCCACTGTGGTTCCATATATGCATGTGTTCTGTTTGCTATGCAACTGTTCCATATCTGGTGTTTTGGGTTAATGGGAATATCTATGCATGCTGTTATAACTAATCCTGAATTGTGTTGACTATTACTAACCCACATATGTTCTAAAACTGCAACACTATAGCATGTTTGGGAAGACCGTTCCCAGCAGACCCACCTCTCCCACCTCATCTGGCTGTGGCACCATGCCCCAGCACCACATCTAGGACCCACCCCAGGACCTCCTCTTCCACTGGTCCTGCACCACCTTTGGGTGGAACCACCTCAGGGGATGGGGCTCGTCCCCCCCAGGAGTGGGCACGGACAGGATCCTGTCACCTGAAGTCAGGTCTGGGGTCTGGTAAGTAGGGACCTCTGCAGAGAATTGGAAGATCTGCTACGGCAGCTTGAGGGCTGCATGGCACAATTAGAGGGTCAGACTGCCCCTCCTGCTCAGCCACCTTTGGGGCCGTAAATGTGCAGTGTTGACTGCCCATGGGTGGGGACCTCAGTCCCACTGATTCCATTTGGGGGCTCATGGGCGTCTTCCGATTTCAAAACACCCATCCAAGGTGTTTACCCCCCACATGTGTCATATACTGCTCTTGTATGCTGTCTTGTCTGTCTTGTCGGTCTTCTGACCCACCTACCTCCCCAAAAATGCCTACTATCCTTCCCTAACATCCCACTCTCACCATAAAAAAAGGGCAATCTGTTCCCAAAAAGAATTTTGCCCCATACATAACTGTCCATTTTACACCCGCTTACAACTGCTTAGAAGTGCCTCAATCACTTTGTATCCAACAGCCTTTGTTCAGCCCAGCAATAAAATAATCAGCTCTTGTAATTCTTGAACCCAGGATTCTGCACATCATAGCCACAGCAATTGACCACTAAGCCATCTGAGCTGTAGATATATGTGATGTTTTCTCAAACATATCATGCAGCACAGTTATTCAACAGTAGGGAAAATGTATTTATATATATATATATATATATATATATATATATATATATATATATAAATAAATACATATATGTAGACATACACACACACACACACACACACACACACACACACATATATATATATATATATATATATATATATATATTGGGATCCACACTCTGAACCTCCTTCCTCCACAGCTGAACTGTTCTGCCTTGCTAGAAAATAGAGCCTCACATGTGGATAAAGCCTAACATTGGGGGGGGGGATATATAGGGACAGATCATAGATATGCCTATTGCAAACCTATGAAGTTTGTGCATGATACATTTCACATTACCATGACTGTTCTGAAGGTGGTGGGGTCTGAAACTCATGCATCTGTCATGACTTCATTACTTCCACCTTCAGCTATTTGCCAGACTAAAATAGATGTTTGGACGAACAGAACAAACACTATGATGGCTTAAATCTTAACATTCTCTGCAGATCTGCACAGTTGACAGGTATGGCCCACTGCCCACAGGGCCAAAGTCTATGTCCATAGCAGTTGTTCAGCAGGGCATCATTACAGCAAGTTTTGATGGCACATATAAATCTTTCAAAATGATCTGTCCCATTATTACAGACCAAGTACTACATTCAATTACATGCTGACATGTTTCACATGCTTGTTTTATTATTATGCTCTCTTCTGTGTTCCAATTGATGTATTCCTTGTTTTTTTAGTACTATTTTTGTTTTTTAGTATTATTTTTGTTTTTTCTTTTTTTATTTCTCTCTCTATCTCTCTCTCTCTCTCTCTTTCTCCACTACAGGGATCTAGCTGGTTTGAATAGGTTGCAGCATGGCTTTTGTAGGTGATGCTCGTGATCAGGTGATGGCCTCTGCACCAATTGGTGTTCCCACTTGCTAATTGCATGCAGGCAGTTGTGTAGTTCTTCCAATAGCCAATGTCATAGCAACCCACTACTATAAATGACTACATCCTGTGGGTGTTGTCCATTCACCTTTCCTGTATGGAAGACATCCTTTCTGTGTGTGAGCAGTGGTGTTACAG
>NC_056739.1:356593160-356643160 GCF_019279795.1 Protopterus annectens
CTTCTTCTATACTGTTAATATGCACACTTAGTTGTTTCATAAAAATGTCTACATGTTGTATCTTCCTTCTGAATTCTTCTTTGAAAATATCTATTTTGGTATCCAATTTGTCCATTTTAAGTAATATCTCCTGTATACTACATATCATTGACTGGATGTCATTTTTGAATAACCTGAAGCTATAAATCTTTTCACTATTACTGAATAAAATTAACTAAGTATCCCCAGAATTTAATTTCTTGATTATATTTTGTCAGAGTAAAGTTTTCAGTCACAGACATTTCATCAGTTGCTGCTTTCATTTAGGTTTCTTGACCATGCCCCCAAGAGGGTTAGAATTTTCAAAGGATGTTTTGACTAATACAACACTGCTAACTTTTATTTTATTCATGATATATATTCAGATGAGTGTACAATCCTTTATTTTTGTCTGTAATTACTAAAATTACTTTACTTTGATATACTTGATCAATATACATTTTATTAAGAACAGTTATGGAGAAGACAGAGTTTCATTTAAGAGAATCCTCAGGGCTGTGGTTTACTTACTTATTTTTAGCATTTAGAAGAAGCTTAGAGTTAATCAGTAAGTGAATGAGAATGTTGAGGAACTATCATGAAAGAGCTTCAAGGTCATCCAATGAGGCAGCCTTGCAAGCCAGGACAGAATCATTAACGTATTGTACCAGATTATCCCTTGTTACTGTTTTATATGTAATAGTATACTTTGGATTTATTTTGAAGTATGGAGGATGCAGAGTGGATCCTTATGGCACTACAACTATAACTGGTTGTTAGATAGAAGTAATTTAACATTTACATGGTGGGCTATTTCATTTGACCATAGTAACTTTTAAACTATGTAACAGTCTATTTGTTCATGTTAAGCCATCCCAATCTATAAAGCAGGAGTTGCCTGACTGTATCAAAAGATTTAGACAAACCTATGAAGACCAAAGCTAAAAATGACTCTTATTTCATATTTATTGAAATAGTTTTAAGAAAAAGAGTAATGCAGATTGTTTTGGTGAGGTTCAGTAACTACTCTTAGTGTTAGAAATCCAGGTACTTTTGTAAGGTGGCTAAGAAGCTGCTTATGTATACATTTTATATGAATTTTTGGAACTGAAAATAGAATGGCTATTTGCCTGTAGTTAGATAGGTTTACAGAGCTTCCTCCTTTGAGAAGGATTGTTATAGGTGCATGTTTTTATTGACTGGCTATACAGAGCTCACTGGTGGTTTGTTAATATAAGCTGATACTGGGTAGGCATTTGTATCTTAGTTATATGTAGAAATTCTGGTGGTAAACTATCTGGCATTAGTAATGTGGATTTTAACTTTCCAAGTAATGCTTTGGTTTGTGCAACTGATACAGAATAAAAAACTAACATATCTAGCTCTTTATCAGTATTGATAGAAAGAGAGTACACTGTTGTAGTAAGAAGTAGGATTTTATATGAAATAAAAACTGAATACACATTCAACACTGTAGTTACTGTTGCATGGAAGAAGAGTAGGGTGGGATTGTTTGCCAGATTTAATCATATTATTCATGGAGCATATAAGTTATTTATTAGTTGTCATTCTGAGTTGTCTGTTATTAAAGTAACTTGCTTTGCCTTATTCCATCACATTTTCCAATGTTTTCAGCCATTCTTTAATATTGTAAATTTGATGTAGTTAGGGCAGTTTTCCATGCATTGTCCTGAATGTCAGCATTTGTCTTCTGTTTAGGGCTAATCAAGCCTTGGTTTTAGTTTCAGTTTTTGAGCTGATGTTCAAAGGAGTCAAGAAAAAAAATGTTTGGTTGAAAAATTGTACTGTTTCATCTAATGGCTAGTTTTTAAGTGGACTCCAGTTCCACTAGGCAAGTGTGTTATTAAATAGAGGTATAGAGGTTATTATTATTATTATTATTATCACTATTTCTAGCAGTATAATGGTACTTTATGTAACTTTATCTCCAAATAGGATATATGGGGTGAACATCACTTATTGGGTGTTACTGGTCACTATCCATTCCAAATACTCTATCATGGTAGAGTGAGATAAGATCTTAATTATTTAAGTCTGCAAAGATTTATGGATTTAAGCTGCTTTATCTGAAGGTAATGTATGTATTTCACTGGTTCAGTTTTATGTTGACATCACTAATATGAAGTTTTCTTTTATCCTTGATGTGATCCATGAAAGAGTTTGGACTAATACTGAAGCACTGTTGAATGCAGAATTTGGGACAGTATAAACAGCAATGATATTAAAAGCCTCATATGTGTTTAGGTATGGATTTGCTATTTGCATTTCCATTTTCCATAGGGTAGAATGGGTGATATGTTAAAATTAATTATTGCTAGTTTGATTATACTATCAATAGTCCACCCAAACATTTAGCGATAGTGTTTCTTACTGTACCATATCCAACAGGAAAAACATTTTTCATTCTTTGTTCTAGATCTAAGCCATGTTGCTATAATACATAGGGTGTAGTTTTTACTCTAGCTGTCTAAATTTGCTATTTAATTGTCAGTGCTATTAGTATTAATGTGACAGAATTTTAGATGACTTTCATAACTATGCCCACTAGTATCTAGATCTTAGATAACAGAATTATAGAATGTAGGCCCTGCATTTGGTTTAGTGTTTCCAGACAGTAGCAAATATACATGTGCTGGTGTATATGTTTGCAATAGAAATTGTCCCAATTTTTTAGGAATCAGTCCCTTTTTGAAAGTGTGCTTAAACCGAGGATGGTACTTGACTACTGTGAAGTATTTGATTAATGATATGTAGGTGAGACGGAGTAGTAGTAGTATGAACACAACTGTTACATTTAGTGGGGGAGTAGTCACAAAGATAATTTATTCTAATGTGTTATAATGGAATATGATAGCTACTAAGAAATGTGTACAAGGGAAATTGTGCGGAGTATATGTAAGAGTAACATTTGGTGTGCTGTTAAGGGCATTTAAATTAATAAAACTGATAACAAAACTTGGCTAGTAATAAAATCAACAGTTAGGTTAAATTAGGTCAAAAAAGACAAGACATTTCTTAAGTTTATTTTTTCATCTTTTTTTCCTTTTGTTTGGTGAAAGATATATGCAATTGTGTGATTGGATGCTTTGAGTAATGAAGTGGAGACAGTTATCTAGAAAATCTAGTTGCATTAAATGAATGTTACTGTAAATAGTGTAATTAAGTGTGGTTGAGTTTTGCAATGTTTTCAGTGAAAAGAAGCAATTATTATAGTTAGATACAGAGCTATTTTTAAGCATCTTTTCAGTATTTGGTTGAATGTTGTTTGTGGATATAGCTCTTTATTTTGTGTAGTTTGGGGGAGATATAATGCTAGGGGTAAAGTCTGCAACAAACATATAGGCATTTGAGATGGATTAAAAATGGAATGGTACGGGAGTATAGAGGGCACCTATTAAGCTCTTACAATGCACAGCACTCTACAGATGCCATGGATGCACAGGAACAAAACAACAAATCTAATTGCATCTTGGAAAAACAACAGGGTGTATTTGCACTGTTATTTTGTGTATTGCTTTCTTCCATTGTACATGTTCCCAGAAGTGGAAAGACATTTAAGAAATGTGCTGCATACTACTACTAGATTAAAGTGAGATGAAAAGTGATAGGATAATACTGCATGTGCCAATAAAAAATATTTACATGTACTGTAATGACTGGATAGATACTTATTGCAGATGCTCAGGTTGTGCCACACCTGGAAAGAAAGATGATTTTTTGTAAAAAGAAATATAACTTCTAAAGCTGAATGTATATAGCTTTCATATTACCTGTAAAACAGCACTTTAGTATTAGCATTTTATTTAAGGTGACTTAGGAACAAATGTAATAATTTAAGTAAAAAATGTTTGAACCTCTCTTGAGACATTCAATGCATAAAGGTATAAATATCAACAATATTTTACTGGAGTTGTCACTTGTCTACACATCAAAAAACAGAATTGCTTGTAATTATTTTTTGTGCCATCATCAATGTCATGCCACTTCTTCAGAAAAGAACAGAGACTGCCTATAGTGTGACTTGCATTTATCGCAGTAACGACTGTCCCTTTTATTTCCTTTCTCAGTATGGCTCTGTGTTACTTCTTACTCCTTCCAAATGTTTCCCAAATAAGCATTGTTTGTTTTTTTTTTTTCTTTTTGTTTGAGCATATTTTCTTATGTCTCATCTTCTTTTGCCTTTATAAACTTATCTTATTTCTGAAACTGTTTTTAAAGAGCATATGGCAGGTACAGCTTCAACTGTATGGTAAGCTAATGCCTCCAAAGCTCCCAACATGCCATTTAGCTATTGTTTCCAGAAACATCTTTGGACATGACCAGTTCTGACAGATTTCACTAACCACCGGAAAGGAGTCATATTTTTGTGTTTACTTACTTGGTTCTCATATTATAGTTTGAATTCATGACTGTTAAAAGATGTGCCATTGTCAGTTTTCACTGTTTCTGGTATTAACAAACTGGAAAATATTTTGTTGTGAACTGAAATACTGCATGTGATGATGGAATGTACTGGTTTTATCACTAGAATGTATTGTTTTTATCAATAGAAATCTTGAATAGTCAGCAAAATGCTAATAGGTACTTATTACTATATACTAGTCGATAAAAATCAATGCACAAATCAGTGTTTCTGTGGGAAATTTGGTGTTATCTTTCACTAATATATTTTGCTTTGCATTTATTTGGCATAGTGAATAGTCCATATACATTTAATTCCATAATTAGCCAAGGAAATAAAAGGAAAATTATGACATGCTACATGCCTTACAAAAAGAATTTTGGAACAATACCATGTTACCTAATACAAAGAATTGATGATACTGTGTCTTTAAATGGACCAGGGTCTACAGTCTACTCGTTCCAAGTACAGTTAAGGTGCTAAAGCCCACAAGGTGATACTGTCAGAGTTTACTATCTCTGTGAAAACAGGCTGACTTTCTCTTGTGTTATGTTGTTTCTAGGGAGTATGGTGCACTGATGCTGGGTGTAATCCACTCTGCACAGTCTAACTATGGGAGGCTTTGCTTCATTCCTTTACTTTGTCCCCATTCCCCCCCTTTACATTTATTATCTCTACAACATACCCCCTGCATCCACCAACAGAGCATCTGCTTCACATCCACTGTATAACAAAAGACATAAACTCCTCCCATCCCTCCACCCCTCTCTACAACACCCACATCAAAATGTACCTCTCTACTAAAATACTGCTATTAAGTCTTACACTCTTACTAATTTAGCTACCACAAACACAACCACTCTGAACAATGCCCAGCAATCCAACAACGTAAACATAACTACTTCCCCATTGCCTTCTAAACCAAAATACTCCAGCTCAGAAAAGTGACCTGCCTATAGCATCCAGTATAGCTTTCTATTCTCACACCGAAACATATACACAGTATAAGTATGGATCCAAATTAGCCCCAAAAATAACCCCCCAATAAACAAAAATTTACTTCACTATGCAACATATATCCAAAGCCAAATCCAGCTTCTAAAACCTATCCCAATAACGCACATGTGCTCCTCAAGACAGCCCAGATAACATAATACATTAACTTGATTTCTGTCTTAACCTATTTCAAGCCTTATAATCAATTTAAATATTTAAAGACTCTGTAATAAAGTAACAAATATCCTTGTCTGGATTACAGTTAATGACACACATATAATAATACTTGCAGAAACTTGGCTAAAACCAAATGTTAAAGATGAGGAAGTCACTTCACCGAGGTATAGCATACTTTGATTTTAGTATTTAAAAATGAGCCAGCAAGTAGCAATTCCTTATAAAGCAACCGTCCAATTACCCATACATATCCACCTTTGACAGTGCAAAAAGTATTACAAGCCTACCCCAAATGCAAAAAAAAAAACATCTACCATCCAGCCAGCTAAAATAACATAACTTTATTAGAAAATATTGTATCTTGGATCACCTCCCAACATTTGTCAGAAAGTAATTATTGCCAGTGAAGTTAATATATATTGTCCCACGACATCAGTAATAGACATATCTTAATCATTCTTAAACTTATCTGGTCTAACCTAACTAATAAAAATCCACACCAAATACAACAGCTCACCAACTAAATCTAATACATTGCGCCGGATGTTATGCTCCAACTCAAATAACATACTGTAAACAGGAACACTCCCTGATATACTCAGTGATCATTACTCCGCCTACCTCATTCATGTCCAGAGAAAACCTTTGAGCTCCACTTGATATAATACAGATAGAAATCTGTCCAAGTTTGATACATGTCTTTTCCTAAATACATTACAGCACACCAGTTGAGCACCCCTTAAGACACTCCAGATAGTTGAGTTTCTAAACTTTCAACTCTACTCTTCTAAACATTCTCAGCCAGTAAGCCCTACTCAGGCAAAAAACAATACAAGCTAATTCATCCCCCATCGAACTACTACCCTAACAAACAAAACTTACACAATCCAAACTGTACTGGAACACTGTAATTCCTTGAAAATCCTGGTTAAAAAAAAAACGTAACCTTCTCCAGTACCTAATGAAGTAAACTCAACCATTTCTGGTAAACTTAACCAAAGTTTCATCACTGCCACCACCTTACTATCAATCCTATGCACATGTAACCTACCTACTACTTCAATGCCCACCCAGATTATACATTTGCAATTAAAAACTGCTTCTTAAATATCGAACCACAATCCACAACAACAGATAGTCTGCCTGTCAAATCCTTAGCCAATCCAGTATGCATCTGCATTAACAGATGCATTACAGAATTCCGCCTTCTACCTCTATTGCAAAAAAAAAAAAAAAAAAAATCACACAATGTTGGCCAATACACAGAATTCAGTAACTACAACCCTGTCATCATATTGTCACTGTTATCCAAAATGCTTGATAAAAATACTTACACACAAATCTCCTCAAGTTCTTAGTTGACAATAAACTTCTCTTCTCAACCCAGCATGGCTCTCATCCTCAATAAGACAGCCTTACTATACTTCCTCAACTCCATTAATCATAAGCTTGATTGAGGGGAGCTTAGTCATTACTCTTTTTCTTGACCTCTTCAAGGCATTCAACACAGTCTCACAAAAATGACTAATTCAACAATTGGCCAAATTCATTCAAACTAAAGATATGTTAGCCTGGTTCTCCAGCTGTCTGTCTCACAAAATGCAGTGTTTAAAATGGCAGGATTCATACTGCACTTATTTACCAGTTTCAGTCATCATCCTACAACACTCCATCCTGACCCTATCTTATTCAATATACTTATTAACAAACTGTACACAGCAACAAAACAAACTGAGATTGTATAATACACAGACAGAAAACCCAAGCCAATCCTTAAGAAGTTAGTGTGTACAATTCACAAACTAAAAATAAAACAAAAAAATGTTTAGTAAATAAAAGACAGAACATTAATACATAGTTTAGACTTTTGCTCCAGAATACAAGAAACATAATCAGAACAAATCAAGTTTCATTTACATCAACATTTGTATATCATAAATACGTAAAATACTAGTAAAATGTAAAACAAATTTCTGCAAGTAATTTAAAACATAATAGACATTACTAAAAAGAAGAAATAATTTAAATAAATATTAAATGTTTATAATTATATTTCAGTTGTGCAACCTGACATGCTTGTGTAATTTAAAATGTTAAAAAGTTTACTTAATTGAAATTAGATTAGTTCTGATGAAGTCCTTGAATTTTGAAAGTGCTAAACTGTATATTAAAGTTTCATCTTCCATTTACTGAGCATCTTTCTTTTATTTTTATATGCTACACAGATGACTTTACCCTTCTCTATTTTAGTCCAAGTCTTAGAACTCAGGCTTTTACCCTACCATCTTTCCTAGCTGTGGAAGCATATTTTCAAAAATGTAATTGGCTTCAAATCCACTAAAAAACAAAAATAACGCTTTTCCCCACAGCCAGTCTCACAGCTCAGATGAACCCCTACTCTTCCAGTCCAAAAAACAATACCTTAATTGAACAAGTCAAGCACACTAAACTACTAGGAGTCATTATTCATAAAAAGCTGAAATTCCATCTACATATTCACCATGTTATACAAAGAAAAGCTACAGATTAGGAATGCTCTACAGAGCTAAACCTTTTCTCACTAACTATAGTAGAATAACCATAGACAGTTTTCTACTGCTGTCTTCAGTATTCTATTCCTCATCCATCTTCACCAATTTACAAACTGGACAGCACTCAGAGGTGTGCCAAGCTTAGAACAAAATAGCTAAATTTGCTGCTGAGCTACCCAACACACTCTTCCTCTTCACAGCCCTCAAAAAGATAATCTGTCTCATGCTTCTCAACCATCTCACATATAATCATCTAGAAACATCCTTTAAAATACTAAAACACTTATCCAAAGTCCCATCTGTAGTTAGCCTCTTAAAGTGGTATATAACCCCCCAAAACATAAGATCAGAATTACAGCACCAAGTACAAACCTACTAATACAACAACAACAACCATGTGAAATCACTATACAAAATGCAAGTAGCCAAGTTATGAAACTGTACTACCATAACAACAGAAGAATCACACTGTCTAAGCAACTTCAAAACTAAACTAAAACCACACCATAGTAAAACATGAATGTACCTCTGCTTTACTCATCCTGGCTGATGAGGAAAATGTGGAGGTGTATCAGTCTATATTCAAAAGACATTCACATCAAGGCTGGTAAAACATGATTCACTAGAGCTTCTTTACATCCAAATAACCATCAGAAAGATCCGGTACTATATGTTAGCTAGCAGCAGAGCTCCCTCTATGACAAAAGAATGCCAAGATGCCTATCTACAGGAATTAGAATCACTCAGTATTAAATCCAATACCATTTTCCTGGATTATCTAAACTATCCAACTATAGAATGGGATACCTACACCACCACTAGTGCACACAGAGATTTCTGGACTTTATCAATACATATTCCCTAGAACAATTAGTCAAAGTACCCACTAGGGGGAATCTCATTTTGGATCTTGTCCTTACTGATATGAGAATCTTGCACCCTCCCTTGCACACCTTCATCACTTATTAGGTCTGACCATAGATGCAGCTATATTCCACAAGAACAAGGGCAGGGCAAACCCCAGAACCCACATGGTGGAATCATAGTATCAACAAGCTATATAATAAAAGGCAAAGAATTTTGACCAAAAGTAAGAAGAGCAATTCAAAGAATATTAAAGCCCTTGTGAATGAAATAAAGAAACAACTCAGAAGCATAATAAAATACAACAAAGCCAAGTTTGAGGCTAAAATAGCTACAAAAGGCAAAGACAATCACAAGTAATTTTTAGTTATGTTTGTAATTTCAAAAGCACTGCTGACCTGATTGTGAACAATTTTACCTACACTGAGGCTGAAGATGCAGCTAACCCACTATCTGATAAATTTTGCTCTAATTTTACCCCTCTCTCCCTTTCGCCTGTCCCTCAAGATATAACTAAAACTGGCTCACCACCAGCTATCACACAAGACAAAGTCCTAAAAGTGCTATCAAAAGCTAAAAATATTGCATTGATTGGTCCTGACAATACCCCTGGATGCGTCTTAAATAGCATAAAGAATGATTTAGCCCACCCCCCCAACACTATTCAGTCTTAGGGTCCTTACAGCTTTTGTACAAGTGAATTGAGAACAGCCACAGTCATGTATAAGCGAGGACCTTCCACAGACCTAAGAAGTTACAGTCCCATAAGTCTAACCAGTGTCTTATGCAAAGCTATGAATAGACTTTTGATGGAATTAATCAATCAGGACATAAGGGAACTCCAAACACAAGATCCATTTTTAATCTGTAGTCATAAAAAGGCAGATCATACTTACTCAGCCTGTTGGATTTTTTTGAAAAGGTCACCAAAGCAACAGATGAAGGCAAAATAATACACAATGCATACCTCAACCAGGCCAAAGCTTTTGACCACTCAGGCATAGTCAAAAAGCTAAATAAACTGTGAATAAGCTCCATGTATGCATCAAACACATAAATCCACACACATGGAGGTTCTCTCAGAAAACTTACTGAAACACCAGAGACTTCCAAAACACAAGACTACTACAACTAACACAGTCCCCACAGCACCCATGACACATAGCAACACCAGTGTCTCACCGAGCAAGCTGAAGGAAGGAAGGCAAAACACTCAAAAAACAATTTGTTTGTCATTGGAGACTCAATAATGGGACACAGGGATGTCCCACTCACTGGGTTGGACAAGGAGAAAGTCTTGGTCAGCTGCCTGTCCGTTGCCAGGATTTGTCAGATCACGCATGCACTCAGGTACTCTCAGCAACAAGTACTGTTATGACTCGGTCATAGTTCATGTTGGTGTGAATGACCTGAGATGTTCCTCACCAGACTATAGGAGGAGAAACATGGTTGAGCTCTCTCAGTATGTGTCCCAGGCAGGTATGTCCCTAGCTTTGAGCAGCATACTACCCTCATATAGAATGATGCCAGATTATAAACAAAAAATGATTGATTTCAATAACTGGCACAGTTTTTGGTATTCAAAGGGGATCCAGTTCCTGTCAGCCTGGGAAGCCATAGTCAACAAACCTTGCTGCTTTGCTAGAGGTGGTTTGCACCAGGTACCTCTAGGCTTTCAGCTGCTGGCAAAGGCTCTTCCTCTCCCATAGTGACTTTTTAGGTAAGGTCTCAAAAACAACATCATCGACATGAAATTAACCAATCAGAGCCAAATAAGGGTCATGCTGCTAAATGCTAGTATCTTAAACCAAAAACTGCACTCCCTGGAAGCACTTCTATCACTAGAAGATGTAGATGTTTGTGCAGCCACATAAACCTGGCTCAAGGCCTCAGAGAGTACCTCGGCCATGCAAGACTACAATGCCTTTCACACCTTTAGACCACAAAATGAATGTCTAGTTAGACTGGATAACTCCAGGGAGTTACCCCAGGTCCAGGTTGCAGTAAGACACCCATTCAAGTCATAGCCAGTTATAGATCCCCCTCAATGGGTCACAATGCCCATGAAGCCTACTTGACCAAAATGGAGACAATCCAAATTTTACTGAACACACTTGTTATGGTGGATTTCAATTATCCCACCATTGACTGGGAAACCTAAGCTAGCCCTAACTCGCTAGGGCAAAAGATCCTTGACTTTGTTAATTCAATGCCCTGGAACAAATTGCCAATACCTCGACAAGGGGAAAAAACATTCTGGTTTGGTCCTCACCAACATGTCAAACAGATGCACTGCCGCAACTTTCAGACCCTCATTAATTAAAACTGACCAAAAATCAGTCACCTTCATCCTGGCACTAACACTGAACTCACAAAGGGTGAAATCAGACTAAAAATCTTCACCAAGTCAAACTATACTCTCCTAGTTAAAGTTATAAATGCATTCCAAGCCTCTCCCCAAGCTGGAAGTTGTAACTATGCTGAAGCTTACATTAAAGCCCTGTACAATCACTTGTATAAGTATATAAATTCAGCCGTACCAGAAAGAATCAAAGCCAGAGCCCCAAATAAAAACAAGCTGCCATGGTGGACATCCAGCATCAACAAACTTTACAATAAATGCAAAAAGCTGCTGTCTAAGAAAACAAAGGCAAGGCCCCAACAATGGAAGAGCACCCTCTTCAGCCTCAACAGGCAAATAAGAAAAATTGTCAAATCCTCCAAGGCTCCTTTAAGAGAAACTTAGCAAGTACAGCCAAGGATAACTATAAGGCCTTTTACAGCTACGTACAAAACCTAAAGGGTAGGACCAAAGCATGTGCATAACTAGTGGCCAATGGTATTACACACACTGACCCCGCAGAGATAATAAATCTACTAGTGGATAGGTTTCGTGAAAAGTTCACTCCATTTTTCCCTCCTAACTTACAACAAACCTTCCCCCAACCCCCCCCCCCCCCACATATCTGAATAACAGGTCCTCAAAGCCTTGTCCAAGGTGAAACACACAGCCTCTATGGGACCAGACAACATCCCAGGCTATCTTCTAAACAGGCTAAAACATGAACTAGCATCACCACTAAGTACTCTTTTCAATCATAGCTTAACCACAGGCTTTGCTCCTCCGGAATGGAGAACAGCAACAGTTATTCCCCTCCACAAACGTGGCCTAGCAAGAGACCCAGGGAATTACAGACACATAAGCCTGAACAACCTCTTCTGTAAGGCCATGGAATACATAATTATGGACCTCATAAATAAAGACATAAGTGACCTCCAAACCCTGGATCCTACCCAATTTGTCATCGTGAAGGGCAGATCCTGTCTGGTAAATCTTTTGGATTTCTTTGAAAAGGTGACCAATGCCATTGACGATGGCAAATCTGTGCACACAGCATACCTCAACCTGGAAAAGGCTTTTGAGACAATCCCATATTCAGGCATTACTGATAAACTAAGCAAACTGATAGTAAACCCCTTTGTTGTAAGATGGGATGCCAACTGGATCAAAAACCGGACACACACTATCAAAGAGGGTGAATCCACATCAACCAACAGACTCATTACCAGTGGGGTGCCACAGGGGTCAATGGTGGGCCCCCTACTGTTTGGTATATACTTGCCAGTAGTTTAGGTCAAAACTAAGGCATTGTGGATGATGAAGCTTGCAGATGACTGCAAACTACGTGCAATCATTGAATCCCCAAATGATGTCAGTACACTCCAGGAGGGCCTCACGTAGACCAATGACTGGTGTATTAGTCACGGTCTCAACTGAATGCAAAGAAACGCATCATCATTCCATTAAACTAAAACAATGTCCCCTCACACTATCAAATCAACAACAATACCTTAAGTACCCATGAAGTGGTAATGGACCTGGGATCACAAGTTGACTGTAACCTTAATTTCAACCACCATATTTGGCACTTATCTGGCCCATAATTTAATATAATGCCCCATTTAGCATGTACCGTACTAAGCATCTACAGCAATTAGAGAGACTTCAGAGGTTTCTAACAAAGAAGATCAAGGGGCTCCAGCATGTGCCTTACACAGACCGACTTAAGTCCCTGTCACTATACTCCATATTGTATAGACTTCTTAGGGGAGACTTATGCCTGACCTATAGAGCAATCCAAGACCCAAACTTAATTAACTTGCTGCATATCTGTAACTCAAATGGGACTAAGGTTACCCATTCCAGGGACCTATATATGGCCTGTGACTTAAATAGGACATGCTGAAGGAACAGATTTATCTCCCAGCGACTGCTGTGTCTTTGGAATTGGCTACCAATTCAAGTGAAACAGAGCACCTCTATGACACTGTCCAAGAAAAACCTGGATGAGTGGATGGGACACCATAAATTCTTACCAGGGATAGAGCCCACAGCCCTCCTGGACATGGGCAGTCATCACTAATTGCAGTCCTGGGTATTGACTAGCATTCATATGGTATTACATTGGGATGAAATGGCTAGGCTTAAAATGACCTCCAGGTTGATAGCTTAGTAATCTCCTATGATCCTATGATCTTATGTCACCAGCTGGATTGTCAAGTGGCTCACAGATAGGATGCAGGAAATCAAAATAGGGGTAGTTACTTCCAGAAAGAGACAAGTCACCAGTGGAGACTGCAGGGTTCTATGCTGGGACTGCTCCTGTTTGGCATCTACTTCTCTGAAGTAAGAGCCAATACCAAAGGGCTCTGCCTGACTAAGTTTGCAGATTACTGAAAACTAGGATCAGTCATTGAATCCTCAAATGACTTAGTCATCTTGCAGGAAGGTTTGTCTCAAATAACTGGTGTTAAAATTGCGGTCTGGAACTAAATACCAAAAAAAAAGCATTAATGTATCTTTTGAGAAGTCATCTACCCCAAGGAACTACCACACTGACAATACGTCCCTAAGAGCTGACCCAGTCATTTGGGATTTGGGGACTTATGTGGACAGTGACCTAACTTTTGACCAACATGTGTCTGTTGTTGTAAGAAAGTCCTTCTATGTTGCACAGCTTTTAAACACTGCTTCTAATTTTATCCCTAATAGCCCCCCATTATTTCAATTCAAACCAGTTCCTACATCCCTTATCTGCACCCTTATTCAGAAACTTAAACCCATGACCCTCTCTGTAGATCTACTACCTGCAGAATACCTGCAAAAAACCTCCAAAGCCATAGCCTACCCCATATCAATTCTCATTAACAGAACTATTTCAGAAGGTACTATTCCATCAATCTGGAAAATCTCACATATCATCCCCCTGCACAAAGGTGGGAATTCCAAAGATTTTTCTAACTATATGCCTATAGCGATACTATTCCCACTAGCAAAAATCATGGAGAAGTGCATTCATAAACAGCTATTAAACCACCTACTGGAAAAAAAAAACTGCTAGCTACCTGCCAACATGGCTTCAGACCATTTCATAGCACCTCCTCTGCTCTCTTATCCTTCACCGACTGCATTAATAAATATCGTAATAATAATACTCTATCCTCAGCCCTCTTCATTGATCTTTCAAAAGCCTTCGACATGGTTAATCACCAACTACTCATAAACACACTTAGAAACTTCTCACTGGATCCACTTGCTATACAATGACTCCAATCCTATTTAAATAACAGGCAACAGGCTGTATTATGGGAGAATAACCTGTCCTCCCATCTCCCAATTACCCTTGGCATCCCTCAAGGCTCCATATTGGGTCCTCTCCTCTTTTCTATTTTTACTAACGACCTACACTCTGTATTACCTCAAGCTACCTGTATCCAATATGCAGATGATTCCACACTCATATGCACAGCCTCTTCACTAGCACAACTTCAGTCCCTAACACAAGATGTGTTTAGCACAGTAGAAAACTGGCTTCTTCACCGTTGTCTCATCCTCAACCCAAACAAAACAAAAATGCTACTATTTACTCCCACACGCAGAGCCCCTCCACTGCATTTCACTGTTACATCTAGCAGTGGTACTACAATTACTCCTGATTCCACCACAAAACTATTAGGAGTACTAATCGATAACAACCTCACCTTTGAACCCCATATTAACAACACTATAAAAACAGTAAACAAGAAACTAGGTTCCCTCTACAGGATCAAACCCTTTCTGACTCCACTAGCCAGGACCACTATTGCCCATACCCACTTAATCTCAACCCTACTATATGCTTCCCCTATCTATACAAAACTATGCAAAAGCAATCTGAACAAGCTAGCCAGTTCCTACAATAATATTGCTACATTTGCAACTGGTTCTACATATAGAACCCATCATTGCAACAATCTTAATCAACTAGGATGGTTAGAATTGTCAAATCTTATTCTATTCAACCAACTAACTACTGCCCATAAGATACTGTATCATCCTACAAATACTCCAATACTCACTAACTTAATCTCCCCCTACATTAACCTGAAGACCCTGCGCTCATCTAAAAAATTACTGGGAAACACAAGTAAAACCAACAATCTGGCTGGAGACTCTCTCTAGCACAGTGGGTAAAACCTGGAACTCCCTCTCAAATGACCTAACCTCCCTACCCTCAACTACCCTATTTAAAACCAAACTCAAACCATACCTTAAATCCCACTGGCTGTGCCCCTGTGATAACCCAGACTAACTACCTCCCATGTCACTAGACACTAATCTTCTCATCCACACAAACTCAATGATTTTTTACTAACAATATAGTGTGTTTATCTCATTTAATTTAATAGTGCTCTATTTCACATACCTTATATATTGTTTTATGTATATCCATACCTAATTTGCAAGTATGATTGTGTTTTTTACTTACTCATAAGCCAAAATGTAATGTACTATTATTACTTGCCATTGTGTTTTTTTCCTTACTCATAAGCTAAAATGTAATGTACTATTATTACTTGCCAAATCATGGTAATGTACCTATGTATTTGTTATTCTATTTTGTAGTATGGAGCTTTTCTCCCCGGGCCTCCACTGAAAATTGACATAAATCCAGTTGGACCAGCCCGGTCAACAAATGTAAAGTAAGTAAAGTAAGTAAAGTAAACAAAGGGATTGTGCCTAGATCTAGGTAAGCCATTGCCCCCCTTTACTCAGTCCTCATTAGGCCAATCATTGAATATAATATCTCTTTTGGCATGTATCTGCCCAGACACATGCAACAACTGGAACACCCACAGAGATACTTTACTAAAAGGGTACAAGGCTTAAACAACATGCCTTACATGGACTGACTTAAAGCCCTGTCACTATACTCTTTATCCTACAGATAGCAAAGAGGTGACCTGTGCCTGGACTACAAGGCATCCACCGACCCATTACTGATGGATTTACTGCATAACAGGAAATTAAATGGCATCAGAAATACCCTGTCTAGGCATCTGAACCTCTTCTGCAACATCAACAGTACAGTTTGGAGGGCCAGGTATCTATCTCAGAGGATACTACTGCTGTGGAACAGATTCCCCATCCACATAAAACAAAGTTCATCCCTGTCCATTTTCAAGTGGAATTTAGATCTGTGGAAGGGAAATAGAAACTTTTTTTTCAGGACTGACCTCCCCTGTACCACTAGTGGACAGATGTAGCTCCTAAATGCTTCATCCCATGCATGGGTCCCCTCAAATTATCTATGTTATGATTAAAGTTATACTCATTAGGGGGTATATATAATTATTGACCATGGGATGGCTAAGACCAATCTATGACCAAATAGGATAGGTAATTTCAAGCATAAAAGGGGTAAATTAGCTAGGCCTAAAATGGCCTGCAAGGGCAGCTAGCCTAGTACTTACCTATGAACCTAGGGCTATTTTAAAAAGTATATGTAGGCTCGGGCATGGGTGGTCAAGCATTTACAGACTGTATTTGTTGACTAGAGGCATAGGTTCCAGGCCAGTAATACATTTCTGATTCATCATCCACTGGTCCAAATTACACATGAATTGCACTGGGGATGAGAAGCCTGTTCCAGAGAAGGAGTAGTCTATGCAGCACATACCTTTCCCTCCAACATGTACTATTTATGTTGCAGATGAGGTTTAAGTTGCTAGACTTGTTAATTCTGATACTATTTGTTTTATAGAAGTGAAACAAGATCACAGTAATGTTTTGTAGGTCAGGAGTAGATCACCTTTCAGCAGTCTGTAAGAGGCTGAGTACAGGGATAGGACTTTGAGGTGGTCCAGATAAGACATGTTGTTTACTCCCTGTTATATTTTTGTGAGGAGCCTCTGTGTATGCTCAAGTTTTTGCATATGTCTAGTCAGGTACATTAGAAAGGGGGTGTTGCACTCACTCAGTCTGATAAGGGTTATGTACAGCAGAACAATGACATCCTTGGATCTTGATGCCATAACCTTGCTTATAAGCTGTGAAACAAAGAATGATTTCCTTACTACTGTAGACACATGATTGTCAAAGACCAGGTTACTGTCTTCATTTGCTTCCAAATCCCAGACAACTGACCACTGGACCTACTCTTATTATCAGTGTGATAACTTCTGGGAGTAGCTATCTTCCCAAAGGGTACTGTTCTACATTTATTAGCAATGAGTTTTAGACTGTGGATCTGTCTCCAGTTATTAGTCTGTATCAGGACTTCTTGGAGGACATTTGTGTCTTTGGGGGATTCTATGACTGTTCCTAGTTTGCAATTATCTGCAAACTTGGTCAGCCAGAGGCCCTTGATATTGGCCTTGACTTCAGAGAAGTAGATGCCAAAAAGTATCAGCCCCAGCACTGAGCCTCTTTGTGGAGATAGATTCCCCCACCCTAACTTTTTGTGTCCTGTGTGTGAACAGCTGGCTATCCAGCAGATGATATAGGAGTTTATAACTATTTTTTGAGTGTGTCTACAATGCTCAAGTGAAGTATTCTGTTAAATGCTTTAGTCAGGTCAAGGTAGGCCGTGTTCACCATTTTGTCTTTATCAGCTGTCTTCTTGAAGAAGCCCAATAGGCCAAGTAGGTATGGCTGCCCTTCACAAAACCAGACTTGGTTGGATCTGGTGTCTGAAGGTTTCCCATGTCATTCCTTACAACTTCCTTTCCAAATCCTCAGTGCACCTCAGCACATGATGATAAAGCAGACAGTCCTGTGTGCTATGTCATTATTACATAATGACAAAGGAATAGCTATATGTAAACATTACCCCTGGCATTGGTCAAAGCACATGATGAAGGTATGTTTTATGATTCGATGAATGAGGTTATTACAAAATAATACTCAGCAGTGAACTAGATATTTTGCTTTTATATTGTGCAGACTAAATTTAATGTAAAACTAAATAGCTATTTAATGTCTGCAAAGAAAATCCCAACAGAAAACAGTTTGCTTTTATTCTAACACGTCAGAATTTAATTGCTTTCTTAAGCACGGAACAGAAAATAATTGCTTTCCTCCGTATACGATGAAAGCCTGTCTTTTACCTTTTTCACACTATGGTGTTATTCATACTTATACTATCAACAAACTTTTTACTTTAAAGAAATGAAGGACTTTCCATCTGCAAGCTACTTTACATTCCATGCCATTTCTGTTTGATTCCACGGATGGAGTTTAGCCAAGCTGCTTTCTTCATTCTTTGCTGCAGAAATATTGCACTTTCATTTTTCAAAGTCTAAACAAAGCTTTATACTGCCTTTGTTTTTATGCACTGTCAGCATGCTTTTTAGCAGTTAGAACAGAGTTAAAACTTTGAGCTGCTAACGAGCTGCGTCTAGTAGTCCAAAGTACAGAGTCTGATACCTTCCATATTCATTTGACAGCTGTGTGACTTTAACAGACACTTCTCCTAGGTGACTCATGAAAAGGAGCACTTGTATCCAGTGGGCTGACCTGGTTAACAAGTACATTTAAAAATAAGTAAATAAAACCCTTTCCAGCTGAGTTTAGCCAAAACTTTTTTTTAAGTGATATAGCTACCTTTAGTAGCAAAGGTTTGCTCTTTTATACCTGCTTTCACTTGCAAGACAAGCCCCTAGCCCAAGCAACCCCCGTCTGTATAAACAGGTTGGTGGCACAGCACGAAGCATCAGGGACTATCCATGTGCAATTAACAGTGGGTAAAACTGCCTTCCAGTTTATAGCCTGCTACAGACCACCCTCCCAAACCCAGGAACCCCACTCGGCCTTCCTGAGAACACTGGAAAATATGAAGGTCTCTCCAAACACCATTATATTGGGCAACTTCAACTACGCAAACATAGACTGGGAGCATTACTCTAGCTCCAACACCCTAGCCCAAAGGTTCCTAGAATTTATAAACTCAAATGCTATGGAACAACTTGTTACCACTCCCACAAGAGGGGAAAACATACTGGACCTGATCATCACCAACATGGGGACTCTGTGCTCCAGACCAGAAATGTACCCCTCACTGGTAAGATCAGACCATAAACTAATCTCACTGGATATTCACATCCCGACTCCACCCCCTACCCCGAAAACCACAGTGAAAAACTTCTCTAAAGCAAATTTCACACTCCTCAAAACTGAGGTGGAATCCTTCAAAGCTCCCGGGCCTGTGGAAAATATGGCCCAGACCGCAGAATCCTTTATAAACGCATTCTATGAACACCTTCAGGAATGCATGGATCATGCAATCCCAAATATAACCAAGACCCAATCCTCCAAAGGCAGACGTCCTGTCTGGTGGACCCCAGCCATAAACAAACTATACAATAGAAGGAGGAAGCTACTATATGATAGAGCAAAATCCCAAAAAGGGAAGGCATCTCTGATCAGTATTAGCAAAAAACTACGGGCACTCATAAAATCGTCTAAGGCCAGCTTTGAGAGAAAAATTGCACAGGACACTAAGGATAATCACAAGGCTTTCTTTAGTTATGTTAGGAACCTGGGTGGGAATTCCCAGATATGCTCAGAATTAGTCCAAAATGACAAAAATACACCGAACCCACAGACATTGCCAACATCCTAGCTGACAGGTTCAGAGCAAACTCCCCACAAAAAGGGCAAATATCTATCCCAGCAGAGTGCTGCCCCCCTGACATCTCAGATGCTCAGGTAAGAGCTGCCCTCTCTAAAGCAAAAAACACAGCATCAATGGGACCAGACGGTGTCCCGGGCTGCATCCTACATGAACTCCAAGAAGAGCTAAACCCAAACATAAAACTACTGTTCAATCTCAGCCTTACTACAGGATATGTACCCAAAGAGTGGCGTACAGCAACAGTGGTCCCTCTCCACAAAGGTGGTGCCTCAACAGATCCTGGAAACTATCGCCCCATAAGCCTGACTAGCTTTGTCTGCAAAGCTATGGAAAGGATCATCATGGACCTCATAAATAAAGATATTGGAGACCTACAGACACTAGAACCTACCCAGTTCGGCTTTGTTAAGGGCAGATCCTGCCTCTTAAACCTGGTTGATTTCTTTGAAACAGTCACCAAGGCCATTGACAAGGGGAAGGTGGTCCAGACAGCCTACCTGGACCTCGCAAAAGCCTTCGATACAATACCCCACTCGGGCATTATAGATAAGCTCAGCAGCTTAAATATAAACCCCTATGTTACTAGATGGGTTGCAAACTGGCTCAAGGACAGAACCCACATGGTTAGAATTGCTGGAGCCATGTCAGACTCCAAACCAGTTACAAGTGACATCCCATAAGGCTCAGTCCTGGGACCTCTCTTGTTCGGTATATATTTCTTGGAGGTACAGGCCAACACGGAAGGACTGTGGCTGACCAAGTTTGCAGATGACTGCAAACTAGGTGCCATAATCGACTCTCCAGCCGACACAAGCATCCTCCAAAAGGGCCTCATAGAAACAGACAACTGATGCCAGAGCCATGGCTTCAAGCTCAATGCCAAAAAGTGTATAGTCATCCCCTTTGGCAAAAACAAAGTGCCCACAAATTACCACATAGGTGGTAATCCATTAAGTACAGAAGAAGTAATTAGGGACCTGGGGACCCAAGTTGATAGCAATTTCTCATTTAACAACCACGTGGCCAAAGTGGTTAGAAAAACATTTTATATAGCCCACCTAATCATGAAGGGATTCATATCTAGATCAGGGGAGGTCATCATGCCTCTTTACTTATCCCTCATCAGGCCCATAATTGAGTACAATGCCCCTTTTGGGATGTACCTTACCAGACACCTGCAGCAACTGGAAAGACCCCAAATGTACCTCACCAACAGGATCAAAGGGCTCAAACAGATGCCATATGCTGCCCGGTTAAAGAAACTCCAGCTCTACTCAGTGGCATACCGCCTGCTCAGAGATCTGTACCTGATGTATAAAGCCATGTCCAACCCGGAATTAATGGACATGCTGCACCTCAGAAAATCTAAATCCCATCGAGCTACGCGCTCGAGAGACTTGAACCTCAGCACTGAAATAAATAGGACATGCTGGAGGGACAGATTCATAACCCAGAGGCTCCCTTCACTCTGGAATAAAATCCCAGTCCAGGTTAGGCAGAGTCCCTCATTGACTCTCTTCAAGAGGAATCTTGATGAGTGGATGGGAGATCATAGGTTTACCCCAGGTATCACTTCTGTGTCACTGCTAGACAGAGGCACAGTATACTAACCTCGAAAAAGGGCATAGCAAAATTAATTTAAAATGGGTGGCGAAAGCCAAACACACTCTGGCTAGGCTTATAAATGCCCTAGGGCAGATAGCCTAGTATGAACCTATGAACCTATGAACCTATCCTACTCTTTGCACAATAGTAAAATGAAAAGGCTGTAGGCTAAGGAATGAAAGTAAATAATTCTGAGACTATTTTAGTATTCCTTTAGTTCTGGGACAACCACCAGAGTATGACAAGAGGTGAATATTTTCTAAATTTTCTAGCCAACAAAAAATACTGTTACATCATCATGGCTGACCTCATGACCAGATCTTCCTCCTCCTTTCACAATAAAAGCCTTACTGAAATCAAATGCAACCTGTATGGGCTGAGTGTAGTCAGTATTATAACAAAATACTTTCAAAGAAGCTTTTATCTTAGATCATTAAGAGGACAGGCTGAGTGATATACGTACAGAAGTACTTTCTACAATCGATACAGTGACTAATTCTATATCGCCAAAAAGCCGCACTTTTTTTATGTAAGTAGATCTCAACCAGCTTCTTATAATTTGTCTTATTACTTTAGGGTTTCGTCAGTCCACTTCTCTAGCAGTACTTCTCCTATGCCTAATATACATTTTTTAGAGCTGATACTTGACCCTGCTTAATGACTGAATGCAACAAAGCCAGTATCCCGGACTGATGTTACTACCATTCAGTGTTATAGATGACTACACTATTCAGATAAGCGATAGTGTACTGTGTATCATCATAATCATCATCAATTCCCTTTTTCACATTTTCTGCATGGAGCTGGGATGTTGCATCAATGTTTTTATCTCTCTTGAGTCATTACCACTCACTTACTTTCTAAGGCAGTCATGTTTGACTACTGCAGGTCTTATCTCATGCAATCCATTCACTTCTTTGACGGACATCCTTATTTCCTTTTGCCATCTTCCTGTCTTTCCCAAATCTTCTTTACCAAATCCTCTTCCTGCATGCACATGTGCCTGAACAACTGTAATTTGTTCTCTTTGACTTTTTCTGCAAATAGAGCTACCCTGGATTCTAGTCAGATTTCCTTATTTCCTTGTCTGACCCACACTGTGCATCCCACCAACTGCTATATGCACTCCATTTCCATCATCTCTAACTTCCTGAACTCCTCTGCGTTCTCTGTCCAGGTTTCTGTACCATGCAGAAGTAGTGGTTACACCACTGTTTTTACATTTTACTTTTCAGCTTCTTTGCCATTCTTCTGTCACACATGACCCCCTGACACTCTGTGCCAGCTGACTGCAGCCCCTTTGATTCTGACTTTCACCTCTTCCTTCAGACTCCACTTCTCTTGAAACAGCTCTCCCAGAAAAGTGGTTAATCTTTTTCACTATTTTACCTTTTATCTCACTTTTCTGACTACCACCATATGTTGTCTTGACAACTATATTATTTGTATGTTGTTTCATCCCATGTGCTGTTTGTGGTGTATTCTTTTCACCTATCATTTGCTGAAGTTCCTGTTCAGAGTTTGCCTGTACTGCCACATCATCTACATACAGTAGCTTTGTTGATCTGCACCCCCCCCCCCAGCCTGTTTGGTAATGTAGTCCATCACCAGTATGAACAACAGTTGTCTCAGAGCTGATCTTTGATGTACCCCCGCTCCCACCAGGAACCTCTGTTTGAGTCTGAACTCTTTTTGTACTTGTGTCATTGAGTCCTTGTACATAACCTGCACAAATTCTATCAATATTTTGGCAGTTTTTGAACCATCTCAGGGCTCCCCTAATCAGATTTATTGGGACCTTGCCATATGCTTTCTCCAGGCCTGGAATCCTGGTAATGTCCAGATGGACTCTTTCCTCATCTCTTACTTCTTCTCCACTATCTGCCTCACTGCAAACATCCGGTCAGTTGTGCTGCATCTTGATCTGAATCTGAACTACTCATTTCCTGTCTTGCTTTGTACTGTTCTGTGTATTCATTTATCAATCAACAGCACCTTCGTGCATTGTAACATGACTTTGATACCTCTGCACTGACCACATTTCTGAATGTCCTCCTTTGTTCTTGTCCATTGATACTGGAATGCTTATTCTCCAGTCATCTGGGTTATGCCTTTCTCTCCATGCTGCTATGCATATCCCCAGGGTCTGCTTCTTCTGTGGATCACAACATATTTATCATGGTTGCCATGACTTCATGTAAGCCTGCTGCTGTCCTTGACTTCATTTTCCTTTAAAGATGTCCTTGCTTCTTTTAGGGTGAGTTCTTCTTCCTCTTTCACCTTGGGTTGAGTATAGAGCAGTACAACTTCTGTGGGGTTTTCTACATTCCAAAGCTGCTAAAAATACTGCTACTATCTGCCTTTGATGGTTACCAGGTTGTTGCAGGCATCCCTTATGCAAGGTGGCTTCTTTATCTTTCTGTCTTTGCTTAGCCACCTGGAAGAGTTTCATTGAGCCATCTGTTGAGATTTGAAGGTTGTTCTCATCATGGTTTACAACATCAGTGGGGCATGGCATAAACTGAAAGGCAAAATTCTGAAATGAAAAGACCAATTAAAACTAAAAAAGACAATTTCTCTACTGTTTTGTTTTATAAATGGAAACTTCCCTCCTTTGTTTTGTCAGGGGAAGCTTCAAGTACTATTTTATCATACCTAGGGTGGTAAGGTAATGTCTTTCATAATCTTTCTACTGGCCTATGCATCCAAGTGATGGTATTTTCTTCAAATGCTGATATTTCATTAAATGTTAGAAATCAATACTAAATCTGATTGTGCCATCAGCTTTTTGGAATTGCCACAATAAAGCTGTACTACTGAGTTTGAGAATCCCCATATTTATGTCCTTCATTAGAGATCTTCTTCTAAGCATATATTTCTAGGGAAGTTTGACCAAGAGGAATATGGATTTCCATGTTACTTGCATATTCATTTGGCAAATCTGTTTAAGTTTTTTTTCATTTGGTTATTGGGTCATATAGTTTATTTCCCCTACTCTTAAGGTTATCTATTAAGTGACCACAAAAAATGACTTCCTGTCATGGAAATTCAAACTAATACTATATTTTAGAAAAAATGGAAAGCTGTATGAAAAATATATCCAGTTATATTGATGCTTGAGTTTTGTCATTAGTAGATATACTGAAATAAAAACATATGGAAAGTCTGTCTGCCTGTATTAGTATATTAGCTGGGTTACTAATCTACATTAATAGTTTATAATACTACACGGAGTAACTGACTATCTGATAGCACTGAAGCATTCTCATTCAGCACCAAGTACTCCGGTAGTACTCCAGTCATCTGTGATGGTTGGGTTTATTACTAGGTAACAGAGGAAGAGTCATAGGTGTTACCATACATCCCGTTTGTATCACTTGTATCAATGCCTGTTCTTTTCTCCATTTACTGTTTTGTAACATTTCTGGGAATGTGCAGTATGACTAATAAGATTGTAAGACTGAGCCCCTTGTCCCGGCACTGAGTGAAGAGTTCTACAGATACATGCACCAGAGTTTATATATTCTATAAGGGGACAATTACTAACCAAGTGTGCAAATTCATTGCACTTAAAAATTGTACATTATCAGTTATAGTCAATTGTAGTTCAGTTAAGGCACGAGGCACTTATTGGCGAGAGGACAGTTTCAGACTGGATTAACAATACAGGTGACTTTTTCTTGTTTGATAAACTGAATATTGACTCTTCGTCGGTGCGGAATGCTGACTTGGGAGCTGAGCCATCAGCTTCTCTTACTGATAAATTGAAGACACTTGACATTAAAACTCTGAAACTACGTAAATTACAACTGGAAGTGTCTTACTTTAGACAATGCATTTCTGATGGTATCATTCCTAAAGGGCTGAGATCAAATTTTTCTCCATCTAGTATCATTAATACTAATGCTTTTTTACTAGAATTAAAAAACTTGTTTCAGATTCAGGGGATACAACTGATGGAATTGCTTGTGAAACATTATGAGGGGATGGTAAAAAGTTTAACTGATGAAATTTGCCTACTGGATGCCGAAATTAAAAATGATGTGGCGTTCGGACAGATAAAATTTGACCATTCATGTATTTTCTCCAGCATAGATACTTATATGGTTAAACTCAAAGTTAACAAATCTAAGAAGCTGTACAGGGACAGGCTTTCCTATTCAAAAGATAATGCATTTCCTAATTTGAAAGTTAAGACAACTATTAACAGTGAAGTTAGATCAGAACAAATTGAGGAAGAAGACTTGGAAGGGGAGGTTACTGTTGGGAATGCTTCTGTAAATACACGGGTGGAGCAACCTCTCAGAAGAAGTAATAGGAATGCAAATAGGAGACACAACACAGGTTCGAATACGAACTTAGAAATTTCTGGGCCCTCTAATGAATCCAATGCGAATAATTCTAATGAACATGGTAATAATTTTTTAGGGACAAAGAACAAACAGAAACAATACAGGGGGAACAGGAACTGGAAATAGTTAGTCATGATATTGGTAACGGATTCCCAGACCACCCTAAAATTGTTTCAAATAGGAAAGGTGATTTTTTAATTTATAACTTTTCAAGTTTGTACTTGGAACCTGAGTTGGTTGAGTTATTGGCACTTGGGAACACGTTTGTACCTTCTAGGAGATGTGATGTAGCCAAAGTTCTTTTAGATCTTAAATGTTACATCAGAAAATTAAATCTGAAATTACTTTTTAGTGGTACTGACTTCCTTTGTGAAAACAGGTTAAGACTTTCAAGTGTCTTTAACCCACCCTTGAACTTGACACTTAAAATATTTGAACACATGTGCGAATTAGATATCAGGCACATGGTTGGCTCAGGTAAAACTAATTACAACAAATTTAATATCACCAAGGAACAACTTTCAGCCCTACGTTCTTTACGTTTCGCTGATGTTAGGGTTATAAAACCTGACAAGGGGGGTGGCTTGGCCATCTTTGAGAAAGACGACTACTGTGAACGAATGCTGAAGGTTTTACACTCTACATCTTATAGTAAATCTTCTACCAATGAGATGAATACTAGTGTAAAAAGAACTAGAGGTTATTTTCGTGACCTCTATATTAATGGTAGAATTAATGAAGACACCTTCAAGTACATTGATATTCTATATCCTAGAATTCCAGTCATGTTTGGGATCCCCAAGGTTCATAAAAACCTTGGGGATCCCCCAATGAGAGCTCTTATTGATGGGCGGGCCTCAGTGACTTACCCTTGCTCTAAGTATGTTGACTCACTTCTTAGAAAATATGTTGAACAAGTGCCAACAATCTGTAAAGATTCTTGGTCTTTTCTTATGGATATTAACAACTTTGGGGAAGTTCGGGAGAACAACTTTTTAACAATAGATGTTGTAGATTTATACACATCTATACCCCATTTGGAGGCCTGTGAGTGGATTGAGCTTCTTCTTATAGAACTCGGTGCCTCCTCTAATGAGATTGATAATATCACAGAAATTTTGGACATTATTTTAACTTCCAATTTTTTTGTCTTTGAAAGTGAGGTTTACATTCAGAAGCAAGGTGTGGCCATGGGCTCCCCTTGCGGAGCGGCCGTGGCCAATCTAGTTATGGCTTTTTGGGAGAGGAAGTATGTGCTTTGTAATGAGGAGTGGTCCAACAAAATCTCCTATTACACCCGCTTCCTGGATGATATTTTCCTTTTGTTTAAAGGGAATTCCAGTGAGGCGGAGAAGTTTGTTATCTTTTTGAATAGTACAACTCCCTTCCTGAAATTCACGTATAACTTCAATATTGAAGTTATTAGTTACTTGGATGTTAAATTAGCAAAAAATGTCCAAAATAATTTGTTCAACTCTGTCATTTATAGAAAAGATACCTACATTAATTCTTTTCTTCATTTCTCTAGCTCCCACCCAATGAGACAAAAAAGAGCCATTGTCAAGGGACAGCTTGTAAGAGCTGTCCGTATGTGTAGTGAGCTTGAGGATTTTCTTAGTGAATGCAAATACTTGAGAGGTTTATTTTCAAACAGAGGCTACCCGAATACTCTGATTGATGACTTGATAGATGAAGTCGGTCACAAGAGAGCTAGGGGCTTTTATAAACCTCTATTGTCGCCTATTCAATGTGCTTCCATTGAAAGAATGCCACCTATTGAAAATGAAGGAACCAGCTTGCTCAGTATAGTGGATGATCCCCCTAGGGTAGCGTTGTGTAGTTTTATTACAACATTTAATATGGACTCAGGTCGCATAATTGACATTCTGTTCAAGAATTGGGCTGTTATTACCAATAACAGTAGTTTACTCGAAAAACTTGGGGTAAAACCACATATCGTTTTTAGGCGAGGGCAAAACATTAAAGACCTGTTACAAGCTAGTATGGTAGTTAGCTCCACAGCTAGAACCAAGGGGTCTTTTGCATGTGGTTTTTGTAAATATTGTATATACATCAGAACAGGTGGCTATTGCTCAGTAGATAATAGCAACAATAAATATTCCATTCTTCACAGAATTGACTGTAATACTAAATCTATTATCTATATAGCGTACTGTGTGTGCTGTCCTGCCTTCTATATCGGTAAAACCGATAGAAGGTTCAAGGACAGAATATACCAGCACTTGTACGCTATTAGAATTGGAAACACTGAGAACGCACTGGCCAAGCATGTTGGTCTTTGCCCTGGCCACTCGTTTCTATTTATGGGTGTTGACCACCTACCTGAATCTCACAGAGGTGGGCCACTTTCTTTGAACCTGGAGGTACGTGAACTGCTATGGCAACTTAAAATGAATGCTTTCAGTACCCCAGGTTTGAATGAAAGTTGCAATATTACACCCTTTTTGAAATTAAAATCATATATGAGGTGACATACTTGGGGTCAACTCTGCTGCTTGGTTTATTTGACTATGGTTTAAATCTTTTAAGTTTAAGTGGCTTCTGCTTATAAGAAGTAATTGTGCCTTAAAAGTTTTGCATTAACAGGTACATATATATAAAAAAGTCCTTGTTTTTAAGGTTTTTTAATAGTGATCTGTGATCTGTTCATTAATTTGGTGACGATAGAACGGATGTATTTACAGCTGCCATTATTTAAAAACAAAGTATATAGCTGCTGTTATAATGTCATGTGATCCATTTATTCAGTGTTCTTCGTGTTGCTCATGTTTAGTAGCTTGTGTTTTTCTTCACAATAGTGTTGCCTGCTAACATACATATGCTTTAATGCATTTTTAAAAATTTTTATTCTTGTGTTCTACTATTTTATTGGAAGTATTCTTTTCATTTGATGCTTGAGCAATTAATGTAGTACGTTTTACGTACATGTTATTTGTTATTTAAAGCGCTGTCTCGCGCTATTTTATATCTCTGAAGAAGCTTCCTGATACAGGTTGCGAAAACGCTGTATTTTGTGTGTAATAAATTCAAGCGTTAAGTTACGAGTGGCTGGTCCTTTCCGTTTGTTGAGGTTCTTCTGTTTTTAGTAGTTCAGTTAAGGTATGCCATGCCTAAGGGGGCCAATACTGCTTATTTTTGCCCCGTCTTTTTAATTTAAGAACATTCTCACTGTTTGTGGTGCACATCTGAAACTTTGCAATGTTTGCATTCCATTGTAACTTGTTTTGTATTACCTGCTGCATCATGCCTTTCTACTAAGTCTAAAAAATGGTAGCCAGATTATGGGTTAATCTAGTTTACACATCAGTGAGGCTAGGGGTATGATATGCAGAAAATGGTCCTTGGCAATATGTATACAAATATTTGTCTCTATATTCTTGCCTGGCTCTATTTCCATACTTGGTGGATCACAGTGAAAAATCTGTGAGCATGTTTCTTTTTTTGAGAAAATATGGCATGTAATCTGTGGGCCAAGATAATGGTCATAAAACTGAAGTATCCAGATACTCTAGCTTCCATGGACTGCAGCTGAAAATATACAGTCTGGATTTCTTCACTTAAGAAGAGTGTGATAAATCAGGGATACTCCACTTTTGACAATCATTCCTTCCTTCTCTACTGTCAACTTGACTGCAGCAGGATGGCCTATAACTTTACCTGCAAGGCAAGGCTGGTCCAAATCATCTGATGTTCAGACTGACAATCTTCAGCTCTTCAGCTCTTTATTAAAATGACAAGAATAAAAACGCTGGTAGCACAAGCAAGTAAAGTTAAGCCCTTTTTGTCTAGATTAATAACTTAATAACTAGACTTCTTCAGGTCTGAAGAAGTCTAGTTATTAAACTAGATGAAAAGCACTTACGTTTACTTACTTGTGCTTGCAGCATGTTTATTCTTGTCATTTTAATAAAGAGCTGAAGAGCTGAAGAATTTGAGGTGCTGTTCATTCCTGCCTTGGTCTGATCCTCCTAGTTATCACAAAGCCTTTCAACCAGGGTTCAGATGTCCTCCTCATTCATTATCTGTTTTGATTTTGCTAAGGTGATGATGGCCTTATTATGTGCAGTGGCTAGTTGTAGAAATGTGTTCCTCAGTCTTGTTGGTTTCATACTTTGATAGTAGGCTGAGCTAGTCTATTACAGGAATCTGTTACATAAGTCTTTGCTTAATCATTAATCAATCTCTCCATTTAATGTAGTTAGTGTTTAATTCACAGATGCATACAGAGAGAGATTGCTCACATACTCTACTAGTAGTGGAAAACTGCTACTTTATTTTTGGGCTCTTACTTTATACAGATAGTCCTTTAGGGAAGTCACAACAAATACTACACTCCATAATTAATGTAAAAAAATAAATAAATACATGCTTCATAAACAAATCTCAACAAGAAATGTGGTTTACTTTTTTTCAATGCAGGACTAAATAATTATTTTTCTTAGCACAGAATATGCAAAGAATTGCCTTCTTTTGAGCTACAGAGAAAGGGGTCTCCTTCCTCACTTCACAATCTCTACAATTTGTAGACATATTATCAGTGTAATTTGCATTAAACAAGTCCATAACACAGACCATTCTCTCTAAAACACATTTTTCTTCCCATCCTATTTCTATTTTACTGAGTGAGTTTGTCTGTGCAAAACTTCTTGCCAATTGGTTTCCATAGACATTAATACAAATGCATTATGTCAGTAGGTTCTGAAGTATTTACCATATTCTTCATTGCTTATTGCTTCTCTTTTTAAGAAAAATAAACTTATATTTTGATATTCAGTCTGAATCTTTTTAGAACACGTCTTTGCTCACCTGATTTCAAATGTCTTGGATGTTCCCAGTTCTCATAGTCAGTAAGGACTTTAGCTTACTGAAGTGAGTGAGGACATCTCCTGTGACTTGCTACTCTGATAATAAACCTTCATCAAAATGACTGTACTGCATGCCTCCACTTTCTAATTACTGTAATCCACTCTGTAGTCTCTATATTTCCAGGGAAAGATTATTTCCTTTGCAATGACCACCACTTATAGAAGTAGGTTTTGGCCAACTGAATGAAAGCTGAGATTCATACAGTCGTCTGTCCCTCACTTATCCCATTCCCATTGGACAGCATACATACATACATATTTCAATGATATGACAGTCCATTGAAACACAGTGATTGTGATCACCTGATGGCTGAACAACCACATTCAAAATGCAAAATATTCAAATTTTAAATTGTCCAAAACTAAAAGCATTGAAAAACAGAAAAAAAATAATATATTATTTGCAGTGAGACAAACCACTTTAGATGAAATTAACGTAACTTGCCATCATCTGAACTTCTTATTCGAGAACATCAGATTCCAGGTATCCACAGTAGTTAAGGCAAAATGCACCATATCAAAGAACTACTCCAAATTAGGATATGTTTGCTTGCGATGTTTTAGAAGGCTTTATAGGAAAATTGGTATAACCAACTTGAAACACTTACTAATGGTACTGATTTTGTAGATTCATTGACTTGTCATGTTTCTGTTATGGTAGTGCATGGTGGATTCCTGAAGACTTACTGTCATAGGTTCTCAGGTACTTACTAGACTATTGATCTGTGAGGATGTTAAGCATCTGAACCTTACATTCCCAGGGTAGCTTTTAGCCCTTATATTTTACATGTGAATAACCATGTGATGGGATGAACAAGGAAATGTTGGGACATTTACGCTTCTCCTATCCATGAGGAACAGGGGTTGCTAAACCAGGGTGAATTTGCAATTATCTATCCATTCATTCAAACTGCATTTGTATAGAGTAAGAGAAGTACTTAACAAATTACTTAAAGAAGTTGCTTTATATGGAGATGAAGACAGGTCCATAAAAGTGGTATTCCCTATGATACGTACTTATCCATGAAACATATTATATTTATTTATTTTGCAAAAGAGACTGAGGTCCCTTGAGTGAGTACTTAAAATGACATTAGACTTCTAAATGTATAAAATGCCTGACCGAATATAGTCTGCTGAAGCTCTATACATGAGGTAGATGTTTTCTCACAGTAGCACCTAAGATTCTAAGAATCAGAAGAAGTGTAATTAAGTTGCTATGATGCAATGTCTTTGTTCAAAGTACAATTGTAAAGAATAACTTAGCTTCATTTTAAGAGCTGAATAAGAAATGCTTTTTTTAACTATCTAGCTCATGTAGCCAGGTTATGTCTGAACACGAATCTGATTTATAAACTCCAGGATAAGTTGCTGGTACCCAGACAAAGTAAGCATATGCTAAATCTGCCAAACATTATGCTAATGAACATAATAAAATGATGCAACTCATAATTCACAAAGTGAGAGGGGAATCTGATCTCAACTCTTACAAAAAAAAAAAAAAAAACAATTCTCCTGGTTCTTAGATGAGTAGGAAGATATTAGATGGTCCTATAAGAACAGGACAGAAACATCCTGAATCAGTACTTTCACCAGCACCAACCATGATAGCTCCTAAGGAGAGTACATTAGATGTTGATCATTAAGTTATGAAAGCTGACAACCACACAAAAGCAACAAGTATATAGTATTATTAGGGATAGTCTTGCAGAGTTCTTGGGGATGGCAGCAACACAAATCATAGAGTTTTGGTGTTCTATGAACAAAAATATTTAAACACATTCTAATAAGAAAGAGGTGACCAAGGAGTGGCATACATGCAGTCCAGATACATACAAATAGTAATGCATCTTACAAATATTAGGGATGCTCAGACTCCAAGTATCCACACTTAAGTAATGCAGCTTATAACAAAGCATAAGCTTAGCACTAACTGTAGTATTAATGCCTCATTACTGGTTCAGGTGAAAGAATCACACGTTCATTAATTACATTTCACCTACAAATAAAGTCAGTGTATCAGATATGCATTATATGTATTATTATTTATTTATTTTTCTCCACAGTGGCTTCACCGTAATGTGCCTTACAACACTGACATGCAGACAATAGTTTGTACCACTGGATTCTTTGCGTACCTCTCCAAATTTTCCAGTTCTGCTGTCACACCTTGTTGAACATTGCAATCGTGCTTTGCATCAGATAGAGTTCATCATTTTTTCTGTAGTCTGCTAATATTTTTGTGGCTTTCTTAATCTGCGTGTGTTTATGTTGGACCATTAACCTTTCTGCAATGATATTTATTTATTTATTTAACATTTGTTTACTGGGAAAGTCCGACTGGACACAAGTCCTTTTTTCAGCGGAGGCCCGGGGAGAAAAGCTCCATGAGTAACGATAAATTTTAATGCACACATTACAATAACCAATAATGTATAAAGTAAACAGAATGTAGTATACATAAGAAAATACAAATTTGTTACATCTTTACAACAAAAGCTAGGCTATGAACATAGCTAGTACTGTTTGTAAAGTATGACTTATGTCAAGATTAAAGGTTAAGACAAGTCAGTAGGAATAAAGGATTAAACACTGGGGAAGAAGTTGGATAGCGTTGGGGTATACTGTGATGTATCAGAGCATTCATGAGGAGTTAGTACAGGAACATAGCCACTTATTTTTTAGATAAGCTTTAAGTGATGGCTTAAAGTGGTTAGTGGATGAGATTGAGAGAATGGAGTTAGGAAGGGAGTTCCCTATACGATATATAGCTGGAAAATAAAGATTTTCCTGCAGTGTTGTTGGCCTTGGAGATGGTGACTAATCAATATAAATATGCTACAACTACTGAATATGCTACAATAGATATGCTACAACTAGTGAACTGTGCCATAATAGATATGCTACAACTACTGAATATGCTACAATAGATATGCTACAATTACTGAACTGTGCCACAATAGATATGCTACAACTACTGAATATGCTACAATAGATACGCTACAACTGCTGAATATGCTACAGTAGATATGCTACGACTACTGAATATGCTACAATAGATATGCTACGACAACTGAACTGTGCTACAATAGATATGCTATGACTACTGAATATGCTCCAATAGATATGCTATGACTACTGAATATGCTACAATAGATATGCTACGACTACTGAATATGCTACAATAGATATGCTACAACTACTGAACTGTGCTACAATAGATATGCTACAACTACTGAACTGTGCTACAATAGATATGCTATGACTACTGAATATGCTACAATAGATATGCTATGACTACTGAATATGATACAATAGATATGCTATGACTACTGAATATGCTACAATAGATATGCTACAACTACTGAACTGTGCTACAATATATATGCTATGACTACTGAATATGTTACAATAGATATGCTATGACTACTGAATATGCTACAGTAGATATGCTACGACTACTGAATATGCTACAATAGATATGCTACGACTACTGAATATGCTACAATAGATATGCTACAACTACTGAACTGTGCTCCTCTATGTCAACCTTTCTGAATATAGCCGATTGTCTCTATGAGTCATAGCTTCACTTCTATGAAGGTGCATGAGTGAGCAAATACACTACATTTTTTTTAGAATTAACAATTTATATTGATTACGGTGATCTCTCTAGAAGACATAAGGTAAATCTTTGAAAAATTTGAACCTTTTTAGCCTTTGCTCACTGGTGAAATCTCAGTTTATTATCAGCAGCAAATGTAAGGCAATATGTTGAAATGACACCCCGACCCCATGTGCAAAATGCAAAAGGGGTTGCAGATGGATGGATGCGAGTATATCCTTACAAACACACCTGTATTCATTAGTTCATTGTTAGATTTATACAAATTATGTCTTATACCCTATTTACATTAATTGGAAGTTGCATGCAGTTTCTCCTATACTTTGAAGCCCACTAGACTGTTCATTTATTTATGAGATTTTTTTTTTTTGTAGACAGGTAGAGTAAAAGGACAACATTTTTGTGAAATTACAAGAAATAAATGAAAGGCATTCCCTGAGGCAGCATGTAATAAGGAGCAGTCAATAAAAATCGAATCGATCCCCACAGTTTTTATAACAGATTGAACAAGCTATGGAAATTAGTGAAAGAAATTATAAAAGGACAACTATATGAGAGTGTTAAGAGTTGCAGACAATAATGGTCATCAATGCAATGCTGCAAAATGCAGAACAAATTGTTTTGTGCTCCTGTTGGCAGCTGTACTGAGGACAAGCTCATGCAGAGGTTGATTTTCACACAATAAGTAAATGGCACAGATACATATGAAACAGATACATCACTCACAAACACTCATTTAAAGTATACACAAAACATGTGGAAACACACCCACATTCACAAATATGTACACACACATACACACACACACACATACACACACACACACACACACATCCACCCCCCCACAACACAAATGCAGATCACTTCCATTTCAGTATACTCTGCCATGACGTGAAGAAGGTATTACCATTCAGTGCGAACAAGGACATATAGTATAACTGGCAGGTCATCCAGTGGCTGGAGTGATTGGGAAAAACTATTGGAGAACACTAGTACTCCTTTTCTGTTGCACTGTTACCCTCAACCAAACAATAATGTCAGAGCAACACATACATATACATGCAATTTCATGTTTCATGTTCACATTTTCACACATGCTGTACATTAGTGGTAAGAGTAATATCGACATGGGCTGCAGAAAGCCTGAGTTTCTAGGAACATCAAAACTACTAGTCAACTTTAATGCCTTCCTGACATCCCTTACAAATTATAATTTACATCTAAATACTATGTAAAGTAAAGTCATGCTCTTTAATCCAAGAAACCATATAGTCAGAAGTGAAAAGTAATTCTGTCCGTTGACATCAGCTGACAATGGGTTATTGCCCAATTAGACTACACAGTGAAACAAAAAGAAATACAGACAACAAACTAAAATCTGAGAAACATGCTTGTGCTTCTGTGTCAACAAACAGTTAAACCTATGGTTACTACAATGAGCCAGCAAGGAAGCTACTGCTATTTTGCATTTAAAATTGTTGTTTGAGTGTAATATTATCTCACTGACCTGTCCCCATATCCAACATTCAAAATGGAGAAGGTCTATAACTCCATTTCTATATTTGCCACTAGGACAAGACTTAGAGATTATTATTGTGTACCTTTACACAAACCCAGCTGTCTTAAAATGAACATTTAACTCTGTATTTTTCATATCATCTCCTTTTGTTTTTCAACTCTCTTGCATATTCATTCTATTTTTTTAATTTAGTTTTTCATCTGTTATTTAGTGAAAGCCAAAAACTAGTTTGGAGATGATTCATAGGGTACTGCATTTCAACCAACTCTCTCAACAGATTAGAGCTTCTTGTAGCAAATGTAAAATTCTGTTTCGGTCACAGGCACGTAGTATGCAGAGTGACTGTTTATATCTTACCTTGGCTGTCAGCATAGGTACAAATCCCTTCTAAATACTGCTTGAGCTAACAGAACAGAATGTTATCTGACTCTGAATATTTGTCAAAGCATGAGACCCTTTATCCAAGGGAGGATTGTGCCAGAGTGCCTGATAGGCTAACAGCTGAGACATTGTAAGGAAGATTTCAATACCACTGTTGGTTTCTGGTGGTGTTGAATTGTTCTTGTCTTAATTCAACCATCCGATGAAATAAGAACCTAGTCCAAGCAATGAGAACAGCTCTTAATGTCATTGCTTCTTGTGCCATACTTTCTTTTTTGTTGCAGTTTAAACAGTAAGACATAAGCAAGACAGCTAATGCCTGAGGCAGGAGTGGACCAGTGCAGTCACTAAGGCTTACACCAAATGACAGAAGAAGACATCATAAATAATTGCCAGCAACATCTTTGACCATCTTAGAGTCACACAAACCTGCTTATCTGGTAATAGCAGCTGGTACATCTACCTTCTTCAAGTTATTCCAACTGGTAGTAACTCAATCTGACAAGTCTCTCAAATTTAAAATATTCCAAATGGATCACCTAGTAATACCAGCTGGTGAACTGAGGGAATGCTCATCACTGGTTCGAACTGATCTCTCAAACAGAGAAACCGTTTGGATTTATTCACAGTTATGATGTGAAAAATTCGGCGTCTATGTCTGACAAAATTAATTCACTAGTCCTAGTGGTATCCATGTCTGATTACTCCAACGACATAGATAAGTTTACTGTACCAAATATCCTTCCATTGCAGACTATGAAAGATACTGCAGGTGAGACTTCTAAAAGTTGTGTTCTCCAAATACTTCATATCACCGCTATGATCTGAGTAATTTATTTCTCCATCTGTAGACTGAAGTAACTGATGCTCAGTCATCTAAAATGACGTATAGTCTTTTATACAAAGTAGATAATTTAAGTCAAGAAAAACTGACTCTCCAGAATTTCATAAGAGGTATCTCAAAGCTTAAGAATACCCTGGTGGTCAATACCAAAACGTTTTAAGCTTTGAATGAGCAAGTGGTTAGCTCTTTGCAAGACTTTGCTGACAGTTAGCAGAACTTGTTTGGATTAGATAACATAGTAAAAAGCTTGAAAAGGGATATACAGCATTTACAATATTAGACTACAGAAAGATTCAAGGTCCAGACATTACAATTTAAAGTTATCTAGTATACTGCGAAATATAAAACTCATTAATCATTGTTGCAGTCTATCATATGGTGCACCACTATTGAAAAGAAAATATTTGATATTGATTTTCTCTATCATGTAGGGACCTCCAAGCTTGCATTTAATAGAACGGTATTTATAAAATTCTTTTCTCTTAAGCAAATAAAAAAGTCCTACATAAAGTTGTGAAGGTTAAGAAAATACTGAGTCAATTTAATAATTTCAGGATTGCAGGATTTACCCTCAGAGAGTGTGATGAACTATAAAACTTGTTTTCATACTGAAGCAAATTGTCTTTTATTCTAAGAAGCACTGCAATTCAAATATTAGACAGCAGTTTTCTTTGGGTTCCCTGAAGAGGCAGAAAATGTTTGTTATAATAGCTATCTTCTCCATAATTGAGAGGTTTGAGTTTGTTTTCTTAATGAGAATTATTTATAATCCAGTTTCATTTATCATTATTTTTATATTTTAAGGTATGTGGCACAGATTTGGTGTAAGGGATATTGTTGTACTCTACTGGGATATTTTGTTATAATTCAAAAATATGTTATGTTACATCAGATAACTTTGCTACACTGAATGTTAATCAGGTTAACCATCCCCCCAAAATGTAATCAACCTTTTAAGCTGTTGCATCACATGCATATAACTATTGCTTTGCTATAGGAGATTCATTTAGCCACTGACAAAAAAAATGTTTTAACAAAAGTCTGTTTATGCTGAACATGCTAATTCCCCATATATTAAATCTGGAGGTGTTGCAGTTCTATTTCAAAAGAATACCTGTTTTGGTTGTTTACAAAGATAAACATGCATCTGTAGCACTATGTAAACTTAATGGGATGCGTGTTATCCTTACCCTAGGTTCTTTTTATGGTCCATTTCAGAACTACTCACTATTCCTTTATTACCTATATTTTGGTTAGACCCAGTTGTACTCTGATTATATTATATTTTTCGATGATTTAATGCAGTTTTGGATCATATGTCTTATGATAACAATGAGATAATTAGGCCATCTGCTATGAGATTTCAAATGACTATAAATGTTGTTGACATATTCTGTAACAGGACTCTGAAGGTGTAAGTATTGTTGAAGCAGGTTATGCACACTTAAATCTGAAATCTAAAAAGCAGTCTAGAATGTATTATTATTTTGATAGTGCAATATTTTGTTCCAATTCTGTATATTTTTACTGTAATTCACGATTATCATCAGATCATTTTATGCAATCAATATTCCTCAAGGCAAAAATTTAAGGAAGAATGACATTAATGAGATCTTTGTTGTTTATACTGATATTATCGGACAGACTAGAAAATAGTTTTGGATATATAATGAAACAGCCGACTTCTCTAAGTAAAAATAAAATGGGTTGCCTTCAAGTTCATTTTACACTGTCTGTTACAAAGCCTGTCTGTGATGCTAAAATGTACTCAGAATGATAAATTAAATTTTCTGTTAGAGACATTAAAGTCTTTAGCTGAGCTGGCATTAGTTAATTTGGATATTTATGTTCCTTCAAGAAATAAACTCCCTAAACAGATAAGGTATTTCATATATACAGGATAGAAACATTCTTCCTTATTATACAGAAAAATATTTAATTCCATGTTATACATCATGCAAAAAGTTTATGTTCAAGAAGAAAACAGAAATATAAAATGTATATCCAGATGCCATTGATTATAGTTTTAATGATTTTTATCTATCTCAGATGATTTTCCTACTCAAGAATGTTGTCAGTTTCTGAAAGGTAAAATTCAGAAATTGCCATCATGCCCACAGTTTATTACTATGGATTATTTAAGAAAGCTATTGACAAAGGTCCTAGAAGCAATATCACTTGACCTGATATATTTCCAAATGATTTTCTGTAAAATGTTGAGATTTAACAGTTCCTGCTTTAGCTCAGCTATTTCAGTTTATGAAGATACTTGGGTATATCTTCATCAATAATTTTCTTTAGCTAAGACTACTTTTGGCTGAACCAGAGACCAAGGGGACCAGGGTAGCTATCTTCCTCTTATCTTTCATAAAAGCTGATTACAAAATTTAAATTTTGATAAAAAGAAAAGCTCTGTAGTGGTACATTTTAATCAGATGCATAAAGGGAACAGTGAGGGATTGAGAGGGTCAGTGTTAGAAAAAAATAACCTTTACATATATGATGATAACTATATAAAAAATGAATTGCTGTCTAAGGAATCTGTGTATATTTTAAAATATAATACTTTGATCCCGAATTTGTTAAATGCAGAACTTAATTGGAGGTTTTTTATCTAATTGACTTTATTTGTGATAATTGTTTTATTGTTTAATTATTATGGGTATATAGGCAGGTAGTGATTTTTGAAATGCTGTACTCCTTGAAGGCTTGTGTTGCCAAGACATCAGAGGAATAAACTTGTGGATTTTCAGCCTTGTGGTCTTTATCCTTATTTTGGTGTTTTTCTGCCGTGGTTTATTGTGCTTCATAGGGTCATAGGATCATAAGAAGTTACTAGGCTATTGGGCCTGAGGCCCTTATAAGCCTAACCAAGAGTTTAGCTGATGTTTAGACAAGTCAGCACCCAAAGCCCCTGTCCAGCAGGGACACAGGTGAATCCCAGGGGTGTGTTTTCTGTTCCCCATCCAGTTATTCAGGATGTGCTTAAAAAGGGATCATGAGGTACTCTGGTTGATGTGGAGTGAGTCTATTCCACAGATGTGGAAGTCTCTGGGACACAGATCTGTCCTGCCAAGAAGTCCTATTGATATCACAGACCAGGCTGAGGTCGTGCATATGGGTTACTCGAGTGGAGCTTGCCCTGCGGATATGCAGCAGTCCCATCAAGGCGGGGTCTGAAATTGCTTTGTATGCCAGACAGAGGTCACCTCTGAGGAGTCAGTATGAAACTGTAGAGAGACAGGGCTTTTAGTCTATCTGTGTAGAGTAGATGTTTGAGGCCTTGGATTTTCCTGGTGAGGAACCTCTGTGGTCTCTCCAGCTGCTGCATGTGCTTTACAAAGTACATGCCAAAGGGGGCATTGTACTCAATAATTGGCCTTATAAGGGAAGAATACAGGGATGTTATGACCTCTTTGTCCCTGGATGAGATACTTACTTATGAGGGGGGCCATGTAGAAAGCATTCCGTACAACGGAAGCAACATGGTGGTCAAAAGTCAGGTTGCTATCAACCTGGGAGCCCAAATCCCTCATGACTGATTGCATGGTTAGGGCATTGTTATTAATGTGATAATATGTGGGGATGTCAATGTCCCCAAAGGGGATGATGATGCATTTTTTGGCATTGAGCTTGAGGCCATGTTTCTGGCACCAGTCATTTGTTTGGGTGAGACCTTCTTGTGGAATTGATGACTGCACCCAGCTTGCAGTCATCTGCAAACTTGTCATCCATAGCCCACTGGTTTTGGCCTGCACCTCAGAGAAGTATATTATGAATAACAGAGGCCCCAAGACTGATCCCTGGGGTATGCCACTCATTACCGGCTCACTGCTTGAGATGGCTTTCCTATTTTGATTAGGTGGGTTCTATCAGAGAACCAGTTTGCTACCCATCTGGTAACATATGGATTGATGCCTTGTTGAAAGAATTTATCTGTTATGCCAGAGTGGGGAATAGTGTTGAAGGCTTTAGCCAGGTCAAGGTAGGTGGTGTGCAAGATCTTCTCCTCATTCATGACTTTGGTGACTGTCTCAAAGAAGTCAATCAGATTTAACAGACACAACGTCTCCTTGACAAAGCCACACTGTGTGGGGCTGAGTGTTTGGATGTTGCCAATGACCCTGTTAATGAGGTCCATGATATTCCATTCCATGGCCTTGCAGATCAGGCTAGTTAGGCTGATGGGTCTATAATTTCCCAGATCTGTGGATGATCCACCTTTGTGCAAAGTGGTGACAGTGGCTGTCCTTCACCTGGCTACGACAAAGCTGGTACTCATGCTTTGGTTGAACAGGGTGCAAGTTCATGCCTGTGTTCATGTAGGATGCAGCCTGCGATGTTATTGGGTCCCATGGAGGTTTTTATTGCCTTTGAGAGGGCAATGATGACTTGTTCTCTAGGGATAAGTGGTGTGGATGTCCTGATTTACTGACTGGGAAACAGAGGGGTGAAGTTTTCGCTGAAACTGTCCACCAGTAGATTGTCTATATCTACAGTATTTGTGTATGTGGGTGTCTTTGACCACCACCAATTCTGAACAGATTTGGGTGCTTCCTTTGAGATTACAGACATATGTGAAGAAGGCCTTATGATTGTCTCTAGCAGATGTGGCCAATTTGGACTCAAAGTTGGGTTTAGAGGATTTCACTAGTGCTCGTATTTGCTTGTTCAGGCTAAGGAGAAAATGCTTCCAATTTGACATCTGCTCATCCTGGACAGTAATTTTTTCCTTTTGTTATATAGTTTATTTATTGCAGATGTCCATCAGACAGGTTTACTCTTCCTTGCGGTGGATGATTTTGTCCAGTCAGGTATTCCTGATTCTATGTATCTATATAAATACTCATGGACATTGGTGCCAGTTCCTACAGGGGGAGGGGACTGCGAAGCTGTTTATACAATCCCTCAGGAAGTGGTAATCAGCTTTGGAGAAGATTTTTTGTTTGACCTTAGCTACAGGGGGGGGGGGTCAGAAGAGATGCTGACTTCAAAAGTGACCACTTTATGAACGGATCTTATCAGGGAGGAGGATACTGTAGGGGTGCATTGATAAAATCAAGGAATCTCTGGGCATTTGTTTTCTGGCATGAGTATTTCTTCCTGTCTATGGTTGGATAGTTAAAGCCGCCCAGGATCAGGGTAAAGGGTTGATTCTTGATAGATTTGAAGAGTTCCAGATAGGTGGAGTCGGCATTTTGAGTCATATTTGGGGGCCTGCAGCTAGCTATGATTTGAATAGGGGTATTGTCAACAGTTAACTGCACCTGAAGTGTCTCCTGTGCTTCATACTGTTTCACCAGCCTGGAAGTGTGTATCTCTATTGAAACTCCACCTCCTTTGGCTTTGTTGCTCACAGTTTGGGGTCTGAATGTATGACAAGATGAGTAACCAGTTAAGGCTGGGGGCTCTCTGCAGCTTTGGACCAGATTTCTGTGACTGCACAAATGTCAGCATCTTCCAGGTTTAAGTATGCTTACAATGAGTGCAGTTTCATGTTTAGACTGCTAGGGTTTAACAGCATGACCTTTAATTTTCATTTTGTTGAAATTTTTATGTTGGAAGTATCAACCTCATGACTTTTCATAAAAAAGGCACAATGGGGGAGGCAATGGCCTTTGACAGAAGCCTGAAGCCTGCAGGTCATCTCTAGCAAAGCATCATAGTCTGTTGATCATATCTTCCCAGACTGTCCGGTACTGGGTCCCCCTGGAATGAAACCAGAAACTAAGCCAATTGTTAAAGTCAATCAATTTCTGTTTGTATTGAGGCATGATTCTGGTTGATGGTAGAATGCTGCTTAAGGCTAGGGACATACCTGCCTGGGACACATACTCAATGAGCTCAATCATGTCTCTCTTCATATAGTCCAGGGAGGTACATCTCAAGTCATTTATGCCAGCATGGACTATGACAGAGTCATAACAGTACTTGTTGTTGAGAGACTTGAGTGCGTTTGTGATATGGTGGATTCTGGCACCTGACAACAACTAACCATGACTTTCTCCTTAACCAGCCTGGTGAGAGGCACATCTGTGTGTCTCACAATGATTCTCCTATGACTAATATGTTGGGTTTATGGTTAGGCCTTAGTGGTTGCGAGGCACTATTGTGTGGACTATGTGTGGTATGTGGTGTGGAGGGTTGTGGAGTTTGTGTGTGTTTTTGCCTGTGAGGTCTCCTTTGTTTGGGTTTGTTTTTGTTGAGAACCTCTGCATATGTGGGTGTGTATTGTGTAGCTGTGGGTGGTGTTTGAGGTAAAATGTCTGCCAGAAAACTGAATGGTTCCACTGGGGCTTGAACTCAGTACTTTCTATGTGTAAAACATACATGATAACCACTACACTATTGTTAATAACTATGTTGTGTTTTTATCCAAAGTGATAGATACCTTTTTATTTGGATTTATACCCAGCAGAGGCATATCTTCAGCAATACAGCTAATGCAAGCTGTTATGCATTCGGTACACTGTCATAAGTCATTGCATATTTTAGGAAAAAGTGGAGTTAGTGAATTATTCAATTTAATTGAAGACTACTAGTGCTAGCCATTTCTTTACTGGTGTCAGTTGATATCATATGAGTTAAGACCAACATGCTGTGACCAGACAGGGCTGCCCCTTGTTCTCCTTTTTGTTTATCTTAGCATTAAATCCATTTTATTAGCCATCCACTGGTCTTATTAAGTTATTTCAATAACTATTAGAATTTACAAAGGCAAGATTTGTGTCATTTGACATTTGGACAGCTTTCTGCCAATAGTTTTGGAGGTATAGCATATGATTAATGTTTTTTTTTCAATTATTTCAATTATTTAACAACCTAATTTCCAAACATAAAGGATAATTCTACTAAGACTGTCAAGACCAAGGTTTTACCATTCAGCTTAACATCTATTATAGCCTCTATTACTTATATAGTTGAGTGTTTTAAAGTTTTGGGATGAGATTTTAGTAAATCAGGATCCAAAGATAATTGCCAATAGTTTTTGCAGATTATTATTCTCATCACCCCCTTTTTTATCTTTACTTTAAGTAATTTTTGTTAGCCATTCATATGTCTAAGTAGGTTATTCTGGTAGTTATTTTATCTTAACCTTTAAGTCTTTTTTGTTAGCCATCCATAGGTCTAAATAGGTTATTCCAGTAATTACTTTAAAAATGAAAAATAAACAACCAAAAATGGCTAGAAAGCTCCACTTTATTAATCCACAATACACAATGCCAAACGACTAATTGCTTTCACCAGTGACAATCTGGCTTCCTCAGAGTCATTTGGAAACACTTAACACAATCATTTAAATAGACCCATCACATATCAAAACAGCCAATAAAACATCAGCAGTCATCCATAATGTGAATAACTAATTAATACATAGATTGGTTTAAAGTCTTCCTTGTATTGCTAAAAACTACCATTTGTGTTTGATTTTCATGTGATTATCAAATAAGTGATTAAAACTTCTCATGTTGTAAAAAATAATACAAATAATATTAATAATAAAAAATAATAATAAAAATGTAACTCACAAGGAAACTGCCTTGGTTGAAATTCCAATTAATTTTTACAGTCAAACAGAATAAACTTTTATAGCCTTTTGCCTCATATTAAATTAAATAATGTTGGCCCATTGTTTCAAATCAACCTTATTTACACATAGTATGGAGTGTGCAAATTTCAAGAAATACACCTTCTTTGTTATAGAGTATTTCACAATGAAGGAGGTAGCAATGACAGATTAAGGGTTGAAGTGAAGGAACTCAGGTGGTAGTTAATATTAAATGCCATGGTAAAAACAGGCTTGAATTATAGTATATCGATTGTTCCCAGTTTGAAACAACAGGCCAACATTATTTATCTAGTATGAGGCAAAAGCCTGGAAAACATTTTTTGGAGAGGGCTTCCCTTAGATTCTGCTCGGTACCCTGGCTGCTAGTGATGAGATGTAAGAATCCCAGTTGCCTCCAAAAGAACTGAAACTTAGATATCTATATAATTTAATAAGCAACAATACAGATATTATGCAACAACACATTTGCTGGTTACGTATTCCAATTACATATTGGAAATCATCATTTTCACCAAGGTGTGAATTCACTAATGCTAAGACTAAGGAGATCCTTTTTTGAATTCATTTCAGATAACTCTAATGAAAAGTTATAAGACCTGATCCCACATATAAGAATACGGGAAGTTTTAATATTTACTGGTACAGGCCTCTGCCCCACAACCCAAACCTTCACAATTTCACATTTTAAAGGTACTAACTCTGAAGTTGTATACTCATGTAGAAAAGAGAAAAAAGTTGCTTTTCATGCAAACTAAATAATTTATTTTCTTTAAAGTTGTTTAACCTTGTAGAGTATTTATGGTCCTTATTTATACTTTCAACAGAAAGTGATATTTTTTCACTAATTTGTATTTTCGTTATAAAAGTTACACGAATTTAGTACATACATTGAAGTTTTTATATTATCTTGGATTGATATAATGTCATTTAGTGGGTGTACAATTTACATTGCTATATGTGTCATATTTCTGCATTAATCAATCATTTCATGCTGCTGTTAATGTGATATATGTGTGAAGGATATGTATTTTGATATATATATATATATATATATATATATATATATATATATATATATATATATATATATTCTAAAATGTGGTGTCCTGTATAATCATTCTTGTACTTTCTATTTGTATACAGTGCAGACTGTGCTGAAGGTGGCTGCTCTGTTAAATTATAATAAAGTTGATTCTCAGGAACTTTTCTCCATGGATATCTTGTGAAAATAGATGATGCTGAGCTACACAGTAGAGTTATTAAAGTATATTCTTGGGAGGTTATGACATCCAAAGAACGTAACAGGTGAGAAATATTGTGAAAGGCCAGCACTGGATCCCTAGCTCCCACAATGTTAGACACATCCAGCTGACAATGACAAAATCTTACACACACACACACACACACACACACACACACACACACACACACACACACACACACACACACACACTTATTTAACATGCACATTTATGAGACTCTAACAAATTACAACTTCTACATAAATATTTATTATATCTTCATTTTAGCTAAATTGACTAATATTCGAAATTTGAAATTGTTCTCATATGTTATCCTAATTTTTATTTGTGTTTATTCATGTGGTGACAGGAAATAGCCAACAGCAGGTCTGAATTAGAGCAAGATACTTAGTAAATCAATGAGTGTCCCTACAAATGGCACTTGAATTTGTTAAGCTGACTCTTAAATGGTTAATTAGGCTGCTTTGTTTAACAGTTTTATAATTGGGCTGCTTTGTTTAACAGTTTTATAATTGGGCATTCTCATCCACTATTTTTCATTTATAACTCTTAAATGGCTGTCCTTCTAGATAATACTTAAGTTTATAATCACAGTTCTGAAAGCTGTCAAATTCTACAGAACTCAGAGAAAAGTAGTTGAATTTGCAGCAAAGGAGAAGATGACAGTCTGTCATGAAGGTGACAGTATGGATCTGTGTGGAATGATGAAAGATCACATGAATATTGGAAGGCTTTCAGTCAGTTAAGTTTTTCACAGCGGCACAAACTACCTATGAGTTAGTGTTTACACACTGAATTATTTGCTTTATCAGAACATGCTTTTGGTAAAAATATGAAATGAAGGGCATACAAGGCTCACAGAACATGTGGTACTGCAAAACATGAAGAAATTGTTATGCAGGAGCTGTAAGAATTGTTTTCTGATTTTTTGGTAGTTTTCCCCTACATCTACAGAGACTTCAGTGAGTACTGTTCTTCTACTATAAATATACAATGTCTTCACTGATTATCTTAGGTGTGGCTTGTATGCCATGGTTGCATTAGAGGTTAGTTTGGCACAGATTTGTTAAGGACAGTACTACTATTTTTTAAGATGGTTCCATGGCCTTACATAGTTTATTCACTATAACTGGAAGTACTGAACACTGAATTTATTTTATAAATAGGCCAATATGTTCTTTGCCGAATGGGAGAAAAAAATGTGTTTTTACATCAGAATTATTTCGAAAACATGCAAAATGTTATCGTCGATTTGTGGATGATATATTTTTGCTTTGGTCTGGTACGGAAGTTGACCTTTTTGGCTTTGTGAATTATCTAAATGAAAACACCTCTTTCTTAAAATTTACATTGAAGTTTTTTTAGTAATAGCATAGAGTTTTTAGATATTAAGGTGGTCAGGAATTTAGATCAGTCCTTTAGTAGTAGATTATATCGGAAATCATGTCACAGGAACCCCCTGCTCCATAGGACTAGTATGAACCCTGGGTTTGTTTTTAGGAATGTTGTAAAAGGGCAAGACATGTGTACCCTGAGACTCAATGCTTGTAAAGATCATCTTTCAAGTGATATTATGAGATTGAAATCTGATTTGATGGAGTGGGGGTATTTTGAGAATGAGGTTGACCAGGGACTTATACAATGTAGAAGGCTTAGGAATTCACATACTAGACCTTATTTCTTGTCCCATGAAGGCACAACAGGTAGTAGTCAATTCCCTGTTAATCAGAATATCCCTATATGTTTGTATTATAGTAGTGATGTGAATATTATAACTGATATAGTTAGAAAACATTGGAATGTGCTTCTCACTGATGAGAAGATGAAGGAAATCATGGGTGATCAACCACAATTTTGTGTTAGGAATAACAAATCATTAAATAGGTTATTATGCTATCCCAGTAATTAACAGAAGCCTATATCTGCCCTTGATGAGTTTGAAACCTAATCCTGTGGGAAATGTAACTTCTGCAATTATGTTGATAGCAAGGGTTACTTTAGACATCCCAATCTAGACAAATGCTTTTCCTTAAAGGTAGAGGTGGACTGTAGTACTAGAAATCTAGTATACCTGACCTATTGTACTATTTGTGCTTTCTTTTACATTGGGATGACAAAAAGAAGTTTGGGACAATGTATGAGGAAGCATTTGTATCAGATCAGGACTTTTCATCAATGTAATGCCCTGGCTAAATGTGTTAAGGAGAAAGGTGTTACACCTTTAAGTTCATGGCCATTGGTATGATTGAAGGGGGACCAGGTTTAGGGGATCTGAGGAATACTACTGAGACACAAGAGTAGGATTTGATAATTAGGATGAGAGCTGACAGGGGATCTCATCTGAATGGCCAGGTTGCCCTGAAGCCAGCTTTGAAAGCCCAAAGGTTACGCAGGGCCTCATCTGACCCTGCACTAATGTGTAAAACATATATATGTATATTTGGGAAATGTAGATCAGAGCATGTTTATGTACCTTTATGAAGCATTTCCAAATGTAAGCATGTGGATATAAATAGTGAGCATGTGCAGGCGCAATGCCATTATGAGAGAACAGCCAGAGTGCTAACATGTATGAGTGTGGTAGTCAGTCTGTTTGTAAGTTTAAGTTTAAGTGACAAAGCCTCATTCCTGATGTGTTTGTGTGTAATAAAGCTGCTTGAACTAAACCCACAAATGTTTGTCTGTTTTATCCTGAGCAGACGAGTGACAGGATATTAGTCATGTAGCCTTTAAATCTCCATATTGATATCTTGGAGAACACAACATCCATGTTTAATACTGGGTGGTTGTAGTTATTTTCTGAGTGTCCTATTTTAGTTATATAAGAGGCTTCACTCAGGGAATTGGCAGGTATGAGAGGCAGTTATAGTGTTTAGTGACAGGACAGCTGGGAATATATCAAGCTGTGATAAGTTATTAAGAAGGTTTATCTATCAGTTGATTGGAAGTAAAATATACAATGTTCACTGGCTCATTACTTTTTTGAGCTGATATTGATTGGTTGAATTTTAATATGGTCGGAAATGGCTCTAACGTCTGCATTTCATTTTGAATGACTTGAATATAACTGTTTACTATGTTTTATATACTGTTTCAGCATTATTGCTACTATATTAATTATATATTTTTTATGAATACGCGACATGCAGGCATTGTACACTGTTATTAATGGATGGTATTACATGCCTCTGCTTTCTGAAGGCACACATCTTTTATGATATTATTGCAGTGATATATACCAATACTGGGGAGATTAATATTTGGTGTTTTACCTTCTAATAGAGTGCATTCCATTAGAGAAGGCTTTTTTACCTTTGCTTTGGGTTTCATGTACATAAGTGATGGTTTTAATTTATTAGGTAACGATTGGTAAACACTGAGATATAAGACGTAATTTGGTATTTGAAATATTTTTGATCTGATTATTGATATATTTTTATGTTCAGAAATGTAGATATTATTATGCTATTTAATTTAGTTTACTATATGATTTTAGAAGTCACAAAGAAGTTTGATATATCATTTGTGAACTAATGCCCACTACATATTAACCAACTGGAGAATAGAGAACAACTTTAGTGAGTTTTAATTGGAAGGAGCTAGAATGTTTTGATTTTCCAGTTTATCCTTTATATATATATATATATATATATATATATATATATATATATATATGGGTCTACTTGATATGGCCAAAATTTCAAAATGTCAAAATTCATATGGCTGAGACCATATGATCGACATTTGAAATCTCGACCATACAAGTAAAACACATAACACAAAAAAAAACTTACCTTAACTCTGCTACACCCCCCCCCCCCGGAACTTAAATATACCAACTCCGAGATCACACTATGGTGCGGAAGTGGAAATCTTTCCATTCTGCACTGTAGCATGATGCCGGTTCCCCATGGTCGACATTTCAATGTCTCGGCCATATGAATGTCGACCATTCGAAGGGGACCCATAAATATATATATATATATATATAT